>NC_048593.1:30337400-30472400 GCF_013265735.2 Oncorhynchus mykiss | reverse complement strand
TCTAGAATGTTCTACCCAGTGTTTGATGAATAGTATTTATTTTTGTTGATGAGCTCTGTGTAGTGTGTCCCCTTCCCCTCGCATTCCTACGTTTTGTCCTCCCTTTTTTCACCCCCCATTCCCTGCTTTACCCTCAGATGCTGGAGTGAAGCTGCAGACCATCATAGAGGACTATGGTTCCACCTGCCCTCTGGGCTACAAGAGACTCAACAGCACCCACTGTCAAGGTAACATGAACAAAGTTTTGTTTGGTACACATTTGGTATGAGTGTAAATCTTTGCCCGTGTCCAATAGCTACTGCTTCTCTGACAAGCCAATCCTCACTTTCTCTTTCACTCTCTCTCCCCCTACTCTGTCCCCCAATCTCTCCCCCCCACTCTCTCTCCCCCCACTCTGTCCCCCACTCTCTCTTCCCTCACTCTGTCCCCAACTCTCTGTCCCGAACTCTCTCTCCCCCCACTCTGTCCCCCACTCTCCCTCCCCCCACTCTCTCTTCCCTCACTCTGTCCCCCACTCTCTCTCCCCCCACTCTGTCCCCTACTCTCCCCCCACTCTCTCTCCCCTCATTCTGTCCCCCACTCTCTCTCCCCCCACTCTGTCCCCCACTCTCATTTTCTTTGCCACTCACCTGTAAGACATCAACGAGTGCACCATGCAGGGGGTGTGTCAGAACGGGGAATGCCTGAACACCCAGGGTAGTTTCCTGTGTGCCTGTAAGCCTGGCTTCACCCTGGACAGGACCAGATGTGTGGGTGAGACTCAGAACCTTTTCCAGACAGACCTGGACCCAGATTCACAAAACACTTCTTATGCAAAACCTGAAGAAGCTTCTTAAGAAAAAAAAAATGAGTTCATCAGTGCAATTCCTCCAACATTTCTTAATAATTCATGATTTTCTGATGAACTTCTCAAATATCCACTTTAGCTTGTATCGGGAATTAAGGTAAGACCCAGATGCAGACTGTCAAAGTAACAATGTTTATTATATCAACAGGGGCAGGCAACGACAGGTCAAGGCAGGCAGGGGTCGATAATACAGAGTATAGGGGCAAAGATACAGGATGGCAGGCAGGCTCAGGGTCAGAACAGGCAGAGTAGTCGGGCAGGGGGCTCAGAGATAGGACAGGCAAGGGTCAAAACCAGGGTGGCGAGTTAAGAGAGACTGGGACAAAGCAGGAGCTGAGAAAACCACGTGGTGACTTGACAAAAAAAGATGAACTGGCAACGGACAAACAGAGAATACAGGTATAAATACACAGGGGATAATGTGGAAGATGGGTGACACCTGGAGGGGGGAGGAGACAATCACAAGGACAGATGAAACAGATCAGGGTATGACAGCTAGCTATCTAGCTAGCAATGGCAATCATGTTAGCATATTTCGTACCGAGATTATTGTTCTAAAACATGTTCTTGGGTTTAAAATGTTCCTATTAAGTTAAAAAACATGTTTGGTTGCCTTCATTAGCATATTCTCTCACTGCCCTGAGTTTAAGACAATGGTTTAGTAGTCTTAGGATTAGTCATTTTTAAGAACAAATTCAATAACTTTATTTTCAAGAATCTAACTTTTAATTTTTTTGCGTAAGGAGAAACATAAGAAATAATGCAAGAACATTTCCAAGAACCTTTAAGAGGAACAGCAACTTTGCTTAACTTTCTTCATAAGTCTATAGTGAAGGAAAAAACATTTTCTTAAGGTTTTGTGAATCTGTGCCCTGCCCAACACAGGACTCTGCATTCACTAAGCACAGACATATCATTTTCAGTAGCAGCAGCACTATTCACTTTGTTCTCCTGTCTCCTCTACTCCCATCTGGGGCTGGTTTAGAGACTGTGAGGTGTTAAATTGTTTTTTTTATTTGTTGGCAATCGAGAGGCTGAAATGTGTTTCACATCCACAAAGCTGTCACCAAAGCAGACAGCTTTGATGTCCCAATATTTTGCTTGTTGTTTTTACACATCCATTATTTCCATGATTTAAAATGCCACTCATCTGAAATGATAGAAATATGACAATATGATTGTACTCTCAATAAATAGCACTACACCGATTTACGTATTTTGTCAGGCTAAAGTCTTAGCTCAGACCTCTGTTGAGTTTTGCTCTGTTCTGATTGGTCCTGGCTGTCAGAATCTCCGTCTCCGGTGGAGCAGGCTCAGTGTTTCCTCATGGCAACGGATGCGGGTCGCTGTGAGCACGCCCTACCCACGCGCCTGTCCCAGGAGATGTGCTGCTGCACCGTGGGCAAGGCATGGGGCTCCAGTTGTGAGAGGTGTCCCCAAGACGGCACAGGTCAGTAGAATGCAAGAGGAGGAGAGCGGGGTACATTTTCCAATATTTGACAGGTGATATGCTGTATGATTAGTGCTCATCTGATCCCCTGTTTTTCCTTCTCTTGTCTTCTCTCCCTGGTCCCCCAGCCTCCTTCAGCAAGATCTGTCCAGCAGGGAAGGGCTACTTCCTCCACAGTGTCCGGGAGACGGTGGCGTTCCCTCCTCAGATCCACACCAGCCTGGAGCAGGAGCACAAGCAGGAGGGTGAGAACGTCACCGTGGCTTTCCCAAGGCGTAGATGAAGGCTTGGCACGATTACCTTGGTCTGCCTGCCAACAGATGTACTACATTCTGGAGTCTCTTAGTCACTTAGAAATATGATATTGCTAAGCTTGTGAGAGCATTCTGTCAGGTTATTGGGGATGCCTTCATATTATTGTTATTTAATAGTTCCTAAAATTCATAATCTGTGAATTACAATACGTAATTATTCTGCATTTTGACCTGTTTTTCTCTGTGGGTTCTCTTTTCAGAAGTCAAGCCCCCGGTAAGAATCTATTTTCCTTTAGACACCAGTCATTGTGTGAGAGACTGTGTGTGTGCAGCTCCTCTTACATTTGACATGTCGTTTGGCAGACGTTCTTGTCCAGAGCACTTACAGTAGTGAGTGCATACATTTTCGCAGGGGTGCAACTTTGGTTTTAGAAGTGGGGGGGGGGCAAATTGTTTACTTTTATCCAAACAGCCTACCCGACCGCTCTGAGGCTTCCGCATGGTCCTAAAGCACACCATTGCCTCGTTTTGTATCACATTCCAGTGATAAAACTGGAGGGAACAAAAATGCAATTTCAGAATGTCCACCGTGAAAGTTGTGCCCCTGCATTTTCATACTGGCCTGTGTCTCTATGTCCTGTCCTGTAGGAGGAGCCTCCAGAGATAACCACACCCATGCAGCTCTCCACCCATGCCCCCCGCGGCCCCGGTACGCCCTCTTATTCCTTTAGTCTTTATTTCACTTCAATTCATCCAGAAAGTCCTGTTGAGGTCAAGAGAGACCTTTTACTAGGAAAGCCTGATGATATTCAGGGAGACATGGGGCATTGAGTGGGTCTGTGTGTTTCTCTGGTTGATCCTACAGAGATCATCACAAAGCCCACCCCTCCACCCATCATCAGGTTGAACCCAGACAGTGACCCCCTGGAGGTGGCACAGACGCAGGTCTCACGTGAGTTCCACTACACAGTCCAATCAAAACGACCATCTCATGTTCACATTAAGAGCTGCAACGTTGTCGTCTCCATGATGGGATGCACAGTCCAGAGATCAACCATCTTATGTAGATTGATGTGTGCCCCCCTCCCCACAGCAGAGACAGACGAGTGCAGGCTGAACAGGAACCTCTGTGGCCATGGGGAGTGTGTCAATGTGCACACTGGCTACAAGTGTGAGTGCTACGCTGGCTACCGGCTCCACCCTCAGAGGAACGCCTGTGTGGGTAAGTCAAGGGACTGACAGAGACATGTCCAAAAGAATGGGAGGTATTTACTGGGCAAAATATTTTGACCAGAGCCATATAATGAACCATATATCAGAATAGCTTCACTGAACTTGCATGTCAATTCTCAAAAGGAGTTGTAAGCTCCCAATTTCCTAAACCTCCAAGTTACCCCTCTCTACCAGATGATGATGAGTGTGATGCTGAGCCATGTGGCCATGGAAGAGGCATCTGCATCAACACAGAAGGCTCCTACCGCTGCCGTTGTCTCCATGGCTACAAGCTCTTGGTGTATCATGGGAAACTCAGATGTCTAGGTGAGTGGTGTGTGGGTTTATATGTTTTCTGTTCTCTGTTTCTCCCTGTCTTGTCTTTACGTTGTCACTTGTGATTTCTCATTAGTGTGTTTTGGACTTATCTTTAGATGTGAATGAGTGCTCCAAGCCGGACGTCTGTGGGCAGGGGAGTCAGTGTGTTAACCTGCCAGGGTCTTACAAGTGTGATTGTCACAAAGGCTTCAGGAGCAAGTCCCAACGCCAGCCAGCCTGTGAAGGTATACACTGACTGCTGCTGTCCTCGTTTCTCTATTCATAGGGTGTTTGTCTCTACACTTGTGTGTGTTCTATGTGTACGTACACTGAGTGCATAAAACATTAAGAATGCTCATTCCATGACATAGACCGACCAGGTGAATCCAGGTGAAAGCTATGACCCCTTATTGATGTCAGTTGTTAAATCCACTTCAATCAGTGTAGATGAAGGGGAGGAGACATGTAAAATAAGGATTTTTAAGCCTTGGGGGGGGGGGGGGGTTCCTGATGTTTTCTACACTCAATGTATGTGTATGTGTGTCTGCATTGGTTTAATAATGCTCTTGTGTTTATGAATGGCTGTGTTTGTCTGGTGTATTCTCTTGTCTCAGATATAAATGAGTGTCTGGACCCCAGCAGCTGTCCCAATGAGCAGTGTGAGAACACTCCAGGCTCCTATGAGTGTGTTCCCTGCTTCTCTGGTCATCAGGCCCAGGGTGGTGTCTGCTACGGTGAGACCTACGTCTTCATACACATGGATAAACACATACTAAAGAGAACACACACACCAATCAACTCCCTTCGTTACCTTTAACTGTCTATCTCGCTGTTGTGCTAAGGTTTCTAACTATCATTACGTTTGGTGATGTATTGCCACCTAGTGGCCATGTCACCGTAGTCAGCGTTTTTGAATGGTGAATAGGATAGTCTTATGGAAAAACTATGAAGGCCAGTCAAATCAGAAAGTTGAATACTGATTCTGAACATTTAATATGTTGATCTTCCCCAGTGTGTTTTGTCTGAACCTTGACATGGAAGGTATTCACTATTCAGAGCTGTGTGATGTAGAGAATGGTCTCGATCAGTCATAGTCAGTAAATCAGCCAGAGGGAGTCTGACCCAGACACACAGCAGCAGGCAGGATTCCAACGGGCACCAAGCAAACCCAGTCAGTTAGGGCTGTGTAGAGCTGGTGTTCCTCTGACGGTGTTTCTATCAGCCAGAGGGAGTCTGGCCCAGACACACAGCAGCAGGCAGGATTCCAATGGGCACCAAGCAAACCCAGTCAGTCAGGGCTGTGTAGAGCTGGTGTTCCTCTGACGGTGTTTCTATCAGCCAGAGGGAGTCTGACCCAGACACACAGCAGCAGGCAGGATTCCAACGGGCACCAAGCAAACCCAGTCAGTCAGGGCTGTGTAGAGCTGGTGTTCCTCTGACGGTGTTTCTATCAGCCAGAGGGAGTCTGACCCAGACACACAGCAGCAGGCAGGATTCCAACGGACACCAAGCGAATCCAGTCAGTCAGGGCTGTGTAGAGCTGGTGTTCCTCTGACGGTGTTTCTACCCCCCCATACTCCACCCCTACCTCCTGCAATCTGCAACCAATTGTCTATATAAACACTAGATGACTGATAGGGATCGCTGTGCTGAAGCCACCATGCTCCCATCTTAATACCCCCACCATTGTAAAACATATTTAGGAAGCTATATAAATGCATGCATTAATGTCTACATTTGTTTTTTGGTCACATTTATTATATTAGACACCTAAATGCATGTTTAAATTATATTATGTGAGCTAAACATACAAATACAAAATTAAAAAATAAATAAAGCATTTCCTACATTTTCATATGTTTTAGATGACTAATGTTACTGTCCCCACTACAACAAACTAAATACTTTAATACATGTCCTTTTGTCCTTGAAACATTTAATGTAAATACTGTAGAATTCCATGAATTCCTGTGGTGGACTGCTCCTCCTGGGGAGGGCCAATATGGCTGACCGATGGCTTCAAAGTCTCTCAATGATCAATACATAGCATCAATAATCTAGGGTTTATATACAATAAGTATACCAAACATTAGAAACACCTTCCTAATATTGAGTCCCCCCCCCCCCCCCCCCCTTGCACTCAGAATAGCCTCAATTTGTCAGTGCATGGACTCAACAAGGTGTCAAAATCATTTCACAGGGATGCTGGCCCATGTTGGGATGCTGGCTCACAGTTGTGTCAAGTTGTCTGATGTCATTTTGGTGGTGGACCTTTCTTGATACACACAGGAAACTGTTGAGCGTGAAAAACCCAGCAGCGTTGCAGTTCTTGACACAAACCGATGCATCTGGCACCTACTACCATACCCTGTTCAAAAGCACTTAAATATTTTGTCTTGTCCATTCACCCTCTGAATGGCACACATACACAATCCATGTCTCGATTGTCTCAAGGTTTAAAAATAAATGTTTTACCTGTGTCCTCCCCTTCAGCTATATTGATTTAAGTGGATTTAACAAGTCACATCAATGAGGGATGTGTTGTATACTCAGTGTAAATCACTGCCTGCAACCCCTCTGCCTTTCCACTAGATGTCAATGAGTGCCAGAAGCGCGGGGTGTGTCCCAACGGGCGCTGTGAGAACCTGCCAGGAACCTACCGCTGCCTCTGTAATGAAGGCTTCCTCCCAGCTGCAGACAGCAAAGGCTGCAGAGGTCAGTGTACTCATTAACATTGAGTAGAATATCTCTTAGTTCTACACACACACCATTATATGCTTGCAGACTTGCAGTGCTATAGTGTTTACCACTATTTCTTCATAATATTGAACAAAGAAAACCAATGGGTGTACAGGTTTTATTGACAGACTGCATGTGTCTCCTTCTCTCCCCTCCAGACATTGACGAGTGTGAGGATGAAAGACTGTGTGCCAACGGGCGCTGTGTCAACACAGAAGGCTCCTTCCAGTGCCAGTGCTACCCAGGATACCAGCGCACTCAGGAGGGCAGCCATTGTGAAGGCAGGAACTACTTCCTATGAATCACATCACTATAGCTTCATGGACATGTTAACAGTGTTTTTACACTACTAGTGAAGTATGAGTAACATGTCCACTGTATAGAGCTGGTGATCAAACACACAGTTGCCGTTTGATTGTGGTCTTTTCCTCCCTCAGATATAAATGAATGCGAGCGTCCCTCTAACTGCCAGAGGGGGCGCTGTATCAACAGCATGGGCTCCTATCGCTGTGAATGTCAGAAGGGCTACATGCTTGTCGGAGGGAGGCGGTGCCAAGGTCAGTCAGTCTCCACCCTCTCTATGAGTTCAGGGAAATAAAATATGTACTGTCAACCAACTTGGCAGTGGAGCTCTGTAATTATTTGAAATTATCATAAGTCAAGCTTAAAGGGCCAATGCAGTCGTTTTTATTTCCATATCAAATCATTTCTGGGTAACAATTAAGTACCTTACTGTGATTGTTTAAAATTCAAATGTTAAAAAATAAACCAAATTAGCTTCTTGAGAGCAATTTCTCAAGCAATAATTTTGAGAGTGGTATAAGTGGGGAGGGGGAACCTGGCATTTAGCTGTTATTAGCAGAGAGGTTTTGGACACCACTTTCTTATTGGTCTATTAACTAATTTACTGCATGGTGATGTCACCATGGAAGGCCAAAAGTCCCTCCCACCAAAACAGGCTGATATTTCATGCAGTCTTTTCAAACAGCTCTTACACTAAAAGGGCATTATCATTATTTTCACAATTTCACAGTATTATTCGAACCTCCTATTGTGAAAATATTTATAAAACACAGAAAAATAATGTTTTTGACTGCACTGGGCCTTTACTGGAAGTCTTGATGATAGTAACACATTCTCCTTCCCTCTCTCTCTCTCTCTCTCCCTTCCACCCACCCACGCAGACATAGATGAGTGTGCGATAGACAGGGGTCTGTGCCAGCCTCATGGTGTGTGTGAGAACAGACAGGGCTCCTATGTGTGTGTGTGCAAAGACGGCTTCATTCTGTCTGAGGACAAGCACAGCTGTGAGGGTAAGATTACTGATATCCTCTCAGCCCTCTCTCTATATAGCTGTATTCTGCATGCAAACACACACACACACACACCAATCTATTTCCTGTCTTCCCTCTCCATCCAGAGATTGAGGTGGACATGGAGGATAAGAAGGAGTGTTACCTGAACCTGGATGACACAGTGTTCTGTGACAGTGTCCTGGCCACCAACGTCACCAAGCAGGAGTGCTGCTGTTCCATCGGCGTGGGCTGGGGGGACCACTGTGAGATCTACCCCTGTCCCGTCTACCACTCATGTACGTACCTCAGGCCCAACAACATCAAATCAAATCAAATTGTATTGGTCACATACACATGTTTAGCAGATGTTATTGCCGGTGTAGCGAAATGCTTGTGTTTCTAGCTACAAGAGTGCAGTAATATCTAACAAGTAATATCTAACAATTTCACAACAATACACACAATACACACACATCTAAAGTAGAGGAATAGAATTAAGAATATATAAATAAAGAATATATAAATGCATGAATATAAATAAATATATACATACACACACACAATAGTCTACCAAGCCTCTGAGCCATCAGGCGGGCTTGGTATCTGTTCAGTTAATTGCACTGTTCAATGTCACTCTTAAGTAAGCTGGTTGTTTTTCCTCCAACCAGCTGAGTTCCATTCCCTGTGTCCGGTGGGCCGAGGTTTCTACCAGGAGGAGGGAGTAACTGAGTACGGCCTGTCTGTCCATATTGGTGAGTAGCTACACAACCTCAGCCCAACCACGGTAGGTTTTCTGTTGTCAGATTTACAGCATTCATTTACATGGCAGGATTTGTTTTCAGGAGTTTGTTTGTGTTGAGATTGTTGCTCCTGTTTCTCTGTGTACAGATATCGATGAGTGTGTGCTCTTCTCCAATGAGATCTGTAAGGAGGGCCGCTGTATGAACACACAGCCTGGCTATGAATGTTACTGCCAACAGGGCTTCTATTACGACAGCAACCTACTGGAGTGCATTGGTAACCACTGAGCCCCACCTCACTCCGGCCTGCACCAAAACACACCGATGTATTATTACACATTATAAACTGGGTGGTTCGAGCCTTGAATGTTGATTGGCTGACAGCCGTGGTATATGAAACCGTATACCACGGGTATGACAAAACATGTATTTTTACTGCTCTAATTACATTGGTAACCCGTTTATAATAGCAACAAGGGATTTCAGGGGTTTGTGTTATATAGCCAATATACCACGGCTAAGAGCTGTATCCAGGCACGCCGCATTGCGTTGTGCCTTAGCTGCGGTATATTCGCCGTATACCACACCCCCCCGGACCTTATTGCTTAATTAATACACATCAGATGAACCCATTTAGTCACAGATTCTGTATGTTAATGTCTCCTCAGATGTGAATGAGTGCCACGATGAGTCTCTGTGTACCAACGGTCAGTGTAAGAACACCAGAGGCTCCTTCTACTGCACCTGTAACTCTCCCTGGACCCCAGATGCTTCCAATAAGAAGTGTGTCATTCCCACTGTGGCAGGTGAGGTCTGGCTAGAGGCCCTCTACTGTACATGCTGTATCCACACACATAAGGAGGTACAGGCCAGGCCAGGCCAGAGAGGAGGACGTGTGTTAAGTCAGCAGTGGTTTTTTGTTGCTGCAGGTGTGGATGAGTGCCAGGATCCATTGAACTGTAAGAGTGGCCACTGTGTGGACACCCCTGGGTCCTACTACTGCATCTGCTCTCCTCCCTGGATCCTGGCCACGGACCGCAACAGCTGTGTGACCTTAGAAGAGCAGGCTGGTGAGTGGAGGAGAGGAGTCTAAGAGGGGAGGAGGTGGGCTCAGGATTCTCAGGATGGATGATTTGGAGGTGGTGGTGTGAGGTGGCTGGGTAGTGTAGTTCACAGTGGGTTGGTTCTCAGTGGTGAATCTCTGTGTATGGGCGAGGAAGGATGAATGAGAGAATGTTTTTTAATGTTATTTCCGGTCTAACACTACTAATCAGCCAGGCCTGCCCCTCCAGCCTCACATGCTCTTACATTCACATACCTCATATCTGTCACATAGATAAGTGGTTCACCAACTGGACACCTGGGGTTCGCGGAGGTACTGCATGGCGTCCATGGACAGATTTTTTTTTTATAAATATAAAAAATTAAACTGATTTGTCCAAGGGGTCTGTGGAAGAAGTTTGGAAAGTGCAATGCAAACTAATATTTTGTATCTATCATATACCCTCGGATGCACAACAGGGCCTGGGACGCTCACAGGGATCCACAGTACTCACAAAAATCTAGTTTTGAAATACTTCTTGTATTCCCTAAAAATGTTGTTTTGAACATAAATGCACTGTAATTTAAGCTTTAAACCTGCAAAATTGTCTGTCTGCCCCATGTGGAAATGTGAAGAGTTGCAGGAAATTAGCTTTTAAACTGCAACATTTTCTCTCTGCCTATGGCAAAATGTGTCAAATTGCAGAAAATTAGCTTTAAAATGTTGTCGCCGATGCAAAGAGTGGGGCCTTTAAAATGTTGTCTCCGATGCAAAGAGTGGGGCCTTTAAAATGTTGTCTCTGATGCAAAGAGTGGGGGCCTTTAAAATGTTGTCTCCGATGCAAAGAGTGGGGGCCTTTAAAATGTTGTCTCTGATGCAAAGAGTGGGGCTTTAAAATGTTGTCTCTGATGCAAAGAGTGGGGCCTTTAAAATGTTGTCTCTGATGCAAAGAGTGGGGCCTTTAAAATGTTGTCTCTGATGCAAAGAGTGGGGCCTTTAAAATGTTGTCTCTGATGCAAAGAGTGGGGCCTTTAAAATGTTGTCTCTGATGCAAAGAGTGGGGCTTTAAAATGTTGTCTCTGATGCAAAGAGTGGGGCCTTTAAAATGTTGTCTCTGATGCAAAGAGTGGGGCCTTTAAAATGTTGTCTCTGATGCAAAGAGTGGGGCTTTAAAATGTTGTCTCCGATGCAAAGAGTGGGGCCTTTAAAATGTTGTCTCTGATGCAAAGAGTGGGGCTTTAAAATGTTGTCTCTGATGCAAAGAGTGGGCCTTTAAAATGTTATTTCCCAGGGCCTGAGACTTGGTTAGTCTGGCCATGCACTGCAGCTGTCACAGTAAACTCCTTGTATGCTATTTTTATCGCACGCCAAAGTCAGAGTTGTGTTCTGCTTTTGTGGGGGGGTCCCTGATGAATTTTATATCACAAAATGGGTCCCTGGATCCAAAAGGTTTGTCAACTCCTGACATACTGTAGATAGATAAGAGATAAATTCAAACACAACCCTGGTCCTATACTATGGCCACTGCTGGGCCGTGTTAATTGTGAAGATCCTCAACCCATCGATAGACACCCAAACACTCTGGTGCATGCTCTCAGGAAGCAGTGTAACATAGTGATCTGCCAGCAGGCCTGTTCAACGTCACATCACATTAAGAGCTGGCCCCAGGCTGGTGTCTGTCCCTCCATCCGTAGGTTGTGTAACCCATGTCTGTGGTGTCTGTGGTGCCCCTTGCAGATATCAATGAGTGCCAGGACCCCTCGTACTGTAAGAATGGGAGGTGTGTGAACACGCCCGGCTCCTTTCACTGTATATGTACCCAGCCCCTCACCTTCAGCGCAGCGCTCAAACAGTGCGTCTATGACGGTGGGTATAACCAATCGGCACTCAACGCACCTGAGCCTAACCAATCAGTGCTCAGCTCACCTGAGTTTTGGCTTACCTGTACACCTGCCACTCCTGCTACTCTTTTTAACTCCTCCCCCTTTGAGCCCCCGTTCCCCAATACTGACTCCATGCACAGGCTCAGCACTCCCCCTCTTGCTTGTTTCTATAGAAACACACTCTCAGTTTAGTGAGGGAGATCATAAGACTTGAGATGGTCAATGTGATCTCAGTTCTATAGGTCCAGTGTGATCCTGTTGCACATTTCTCAGTTTCCGTTTATGTGGTTACCCCACTAAGCTTGCATAGTCACAGGAAAACACTTCATTACTTCATCCTTCATTGTGTGCATGTGCTTGTGCGTCTGAGACGCAGTGAGAGAGTATAAGTAAAACGGGAGAGTATAAGTCAAATGGGAGAGTATAAGTAAAATGGGAGAGTATAAGTCAAATGGGAGAGTATAAGTCAAATGGGAGAGTATAAGTAAAATGGGAGAGTATAAGTCAAATGGGAGAGTATAAGTCAAATGGGAGAGTATAAGTCAAATGGGAGAGTATAAGTAAAATGGGAGAGTATAAGTCAAATGGGAGAGTATAAGTCAAATGGGAGAGTATAAGTCAAATGGGAGAGTATAAGTCAAATGGGAGAGTATAAGTCAAATGGGAGAGTATAAGTAAAATGGGAGAGTATAAGTAAAATGGGAGAGTATAAGTCAAATGGGAGAGTATAAGTCAAATGGGAGAGTATAAGTCAAATGGGAGAGTATAAGTAAAATGGGAGAGTATAAGTAAAATGGGAGAGTATAAGTAAAATGGGAGAGTATAAGTAAAATGGGAGAGTATAAGTAAAATGGGAGAGTATAAGTAAAATGGGAGAGTATAAGTCAAATGGGAGAGTATAAGTCAAATGGGAGAGTATAAGTAAAATGGGAGAGTATAAGTCAAATGGGAGAGTATAAGTAAAATGGGAGAGTATAAGTAAAATGGGAGAGTATAAGTAAAATGGGAGAGTATAAGTCAAATGGGAGAGTATAAGTAAAATGGGAGAGTATAAGTCAAATGGGAGAGTATAAGTAAAATGGGAGAGTATAAGTCAAATGGGAGAGTATAAGTCAAATGGGAGAGTATAAGTAAAATGGGAGAGTATAAGTCAAATGGGAGAGTATAAGTAAAATGGGAGAGTATAAGTCAAATGGGAGAGTATAAGTCAAATGGGAGAGTATAAGTAAAATGGGAGAGTATAAGTAAAATGGGAGAGTATAAGTAAAATGGGAGAGTATAAGTAAAATGGGAGAGTATAAGTAAAATGGGAGAGTATAAGTAAAATGGGAGAGTATAAGTAAAATGGGAGAGTATAAGTAAAATGGGAGAGTATAAGTAAAATGGGAGAGTATAAGTAAAATGGGAGAGTATAAGTAAAATGGGAGAGTATAAGTAAAATGGGAGAGTATAAGTCAAATGGGAGAGTATACGTAAAATGGGAGAGTATAAGTCAAATGGGAGAGTATAAGTCAAATGGGAGAGTATAAGTAAAATGGGAGAGTATAAGTAAAATGGGAGAGTATAAGTCAAATGGGAGAGTATAAGTCAAATGGGAGAGTATAAGTCAAATGGGAGAGTATAAGTCAAATGGGAGAGTATAAGTAAAATGGGAGAGTATAAGTCAAATGGGAGAGTATAAGTCAAATGGGAGAGTATAAGTAAAATGGGAGAGTATAAGTAAAATGGGAGAGTATAAGTCAAATGGGAGAGTATAAGTCAAATGGGAGAGTATAAGTAAAAGTGATATTGCTTGTGGAATTTTCTGCACCTTTCTCCAAAGCATTGTTTTTCCTTTTAACCAAACTGTTGACTGTTGCGATACATGTGATGCTGTAACACTTGGATATGATGTTGTGACATTACTCTTCCGATTGTGTTACTTTCTTTGCATATTCTTGTTGTAAAGTGGTTGTGTGTGGTGTGTGACTGTAAATGAATGTCCAGAAGAGGGGTCTGGTATAGCACTGACCCCTACCACCTCAAGCTAAGCCTCATCACTTATTCATATCTATCTGCCGGCTATTAACATGCTGAGTAATGACTTGGTTAATCATAGAGGTCATTATAAGTGGCAGGATCTGGCCTGCTCTATAATGTAGAAGCAAAGATTGGCTTTTTGATTTGATGGAATAATCCTTAATATTTCTCTCTCTCTCTTTCTCTCTTGCTCTCTCGCTCTCTCTCTCTCTATCTGTCTCTTTCTTTCTCTCCCTTTCCCCCCTCTCTCCCTACCTTAGACCGCACGGCGGCCCATAAGGACGTGTGTTTCCTGCAGGTGGATGAGGATCTGATCTGCAGCCACCCCAGAAACGGCCTGGTGTTCACCTACTCGGAGTGCTGCTGTCACTATGGCCGTGGCTGGGGCCCTGAGTGTAGGACCTGCCCCCAAAGAAACTCGGGTGGGCACCAGCACTCAGTCATTATTTTACTGGTTTTAAGTGTCTAGTCTGCTGGTCATTACAGTTTTAGCCCGTATCAACATAAATAGTCTAATACTAATAACTTAATTAAGTTCATCTTAATTCTTCCTCTCGTTCAGTGATCTTTAACCGGCTGTGTGACATGCACTTGGAGACAGAGTCTGATGGTGAGGGAGATTTCCTGGCAGCTTTCGCCAACTACAACCCAGGTACTGGTAATGCCTGTAATATATTTTATTATTCTCTGAATTTGGTTATAAAATCACCTCAGAGCACAAAGTCTACCACTTGAATAACATTTTCTCTCCCTCTCTCCTGTATCTCTCTCTCTCTCTCTCTCTCTCTCTCTCTCTCTTTCTCTATTTCTTTCTCTCTTTCTATCTCTCTGTCTCTCTTTCTTTCTCTATCTTTCTTTCTCTCTCTCTCGCACTCTCTTTCTGTTTTGGCTCAGAAGGTGACAGTTCAGAAGAGGACTCAGATGAGTGTAGTTGTGCCAATGGCCGTTGTGTGCGTTCCTACTTGAGCACTATGTGTGATTGTAACACAGGTTTTAGACTGGACCACTCCCACACCCGCTGCACAGGCATGTTAACAACCCACATATTCTTCCTGTCTTGTCAATTGGATGCTTATGAATTCTGTGAACAGAAGTGTCTCTGTATAATTTGTAGCTGTTGTCCTTTGTTCAAGTGTTTTGACCGACAATACCTGAAATCTAATTTAGAATTTAAAGGAACATCTGGTTGTTGATTTCATATGTAAATAGATGTACAGGCAGAGATGGCGAGCTCTCTGTTTTGTTTCAAACCTTCTCCTTTTCTCTCTCCCTCCCTCTCTCTCTCTCTCTTTCAGATATTGATGAGTGTGCTGAACCAGGGGTCCGAGTTAATCCATGCAAGAATGCCCGCTGTGTCAACAGCATAGGCTCATTCAAGTGCTACTGCAAAAATGGCTTTGTCCCTGCACGAAGGCCCAACATGTGTGTACCAGGCACCAAGACCCAACATGTCCGTTCCAGGGCTCTATAACAGCTTTATCTCTGTCAAACACACACAAATACGCACATGTAACCCCTCTGTCTTATAAGTTCAGTATTCAGTGTGTACCTGTCTCCCCTTGAAGTGTCCCTCGAAAACATTGTGGTGTCTTCAATAGGCTCATTTGAAATGTTTGAAACGGACTAAATGTGTTGCTGTTGTTGTCGGCTTCTCCTTCACTGAAATGAGATGCACCATATGCTTCCAGTTTGGCTCTGAACAACCATTTTTCCCTCATCCCTAGATCAGTTAATGATTTGGGGGAAAGATACAGACGAAGGGAACATATTCGTACATTTTCTATGTATTTTTGTAATTATTCTTCTTTTTTTAATGTTTGTTTCCATTGACTGTTAAACTTGTGTTTTGTTCAGTTGTTGAGTTTTGTCCTTGTTGCATTGATCTTATACATCCATGAATCTTAAGCTCTCCTGCAGTTTGATGAGGAGGTTTCTCGCTTCCTGTATGTCTGAATGCCTGTATGAGTAGCAGACCATTATCGTAAATGTTTTTATCGTCCTCTGTCTCTGCCCTCCTCCATTGTCCAGTTTTGTACAGTATGTAAAGTGGAGATTACTTTGTTGACTGTTAGCTCAGTACCTATCATGCTCCTGTAATCATCTGTTTTGTGGGATGTTTTATGATTATACTTCATTGTAAAGCCATTAAACACCTTTTACATTTTTGACATGTGCACATTGAATACAATTGAAGCTGACTAAAGGTAAAGGGGTGAGAGGTCGTATTCAGACCTAACTCGTGGATTCAGAGGGAATCCTCAGGAGTACGGTGGTAAATCGACCCCAAAGTAAATGGAATGGCATGTTTAGTGACTTCTCTTAACAAAATGTCAGTTTGTTTGTCTATGCATTGTAAGGAACGAAAGAGGCTTTTGAGCGGAAAAATAAATGAACGGTAGAAGTCAACCACCCAAATATGTGTTTGTGAGTGTATTTTTTATAAAGCAGGTTTGTTCTTTCTTTGGGATTAGAGGTCTTTCCCATCCATATCGTGTTCTGTCCATGAGAAGAAAATCAACAGAGACTGACACAATATAGAACAGGTTGCTTCATAAATTAATAACATATTAAATGTACGCTTAGTGAGACGATTAAGATAAGAGCTTCTGGCAAGCAAAGAAATTATAATCAAAATATAAATATAATCAGTTTTAAATATTCATTGTCATTGATTGGTGTGAAATTCTCCCTCTATTAAGACCTCTGGCTGTGAAACTCTGATACAGAGTATACCATCAAACAGAATATCCGACAGAGATGTATTCAACTAGTGAAGAAAGCAGTGGTGTAAAATACCTAGGTAAAAATACTTTAAAGTACTACTTAAGTCGTTTTTTGGGGTATCTGTACTTTACTATTTACATTTTTCACAACTTTTACTTCACTACATTCCTAAAGAATATAATGAACATTTTACTCCATACACTTTCCCTGAGACCCAAAAGTACTGGTTACATTTTTGAATGCTTAGCAGAACAGGAAAAGGGTCCAATTCACGCACTTATCAAGAGAACATCCCAGGATGACCCCCACTGCCTCTGATCTGGCAGACTCACTAAATACACATGCTTCAATTTTAAATTATGTCTGAGTGTTGGCTATCCGTAAAAATAAAATAAAAACATTTAAATATGAAAATAGGTAGTGTCTGGTTTGCTTAATATTAAGGAATTTTAAATGATTTATACTTGTACTTTTGATACTTAAGTATATTTTAGAAATTAGATTTACTTTTGAAACCAAATACTTTTATTGGCTGACTTTCACTTTTACTTGAGTCATTTTCTATTCAGGTATCTTTACTTTTACTCAAGTAAGACAGTTGGGTACTTTTTCACCACTGGAAGAAATGAGTTTCAAAGTACTTCAACGTGACTGGCTGAAGGTAAACTCTACTGTGATCCACATATAAACTGTGTGAAGAAATACACACTTCAGAATGTGCCAGTCAGAGTTCAGGGTCCCTGCTCTCCCTGTCTGTAATTTGTATGCATTTATGTATGTACAGTTGAAGTCGGAAGTTTACATACACCTTAGCCAAATACATTTCAACTCAGTTATTCACAATTCCTGACATTTAATCCCAGTAAAAATTCCCTGTTTTAGGTCAGTTAGGATCACCACTTTATTTTAAGAATGTGAAATGTCAGAATAATAGTGGAGAGAATGATTTGTTTCAGCTTTGATTTCTTTCATCACATTCCCAGTGGGTCAGAAGTTGACATACACTCAATTAGTATTTGGTAGCATTGCCTTTAAATTGTTTAACTTGGGTCAAACGTTTAGGGTAGCCTTCCACAAGCTTCCCACAATAAGTTGGGTGAATTTTGGCCCATTCCTCCTGACAGAGCTGGTGTAACTGAATCAGGTTTGTAGGCTTCCCTGCTCGCACACACTTTTTCCGTTCTGCCCACACATTTTCTATAGGATTGAGGTCAGGGCTTTTTGATGGCCACTCCAATACCTTGACTTTGTTGTCCTTAAGCCATTTTGCCACAGCTTGGGGTCATTGTCCATTTGTAAGACCCATTTGCAACCAAGCTTTAACTTCCTGACTGATGTCTTGAGATGTTGCTTCAATAAACCCACATAATTTTCCAACCTCATGATGCCATCTATTTTGTGAAGTGCACCAGTCCCTCCTGCAACAAAGCACCCTCACAACATGATGTTGCCACCCCCTGTCACACCCTGACCATAGTTTGCTTTGTATGTTTCTATGTTTTGGTTGGTCAGGGTGTGATCTGAGTGGGCATTCTATGTTACATGTCTAGTTTGTCTAGTTCTTTGTTTGGCCTGATATGGTTCTCAATCAGAGGCAGGTGTTCGTCATTGTCTCTGATTGGGAACCATATTTAGGTAGCCTGTTTGGTGTTGGGTTTTGTGGGTGATTGTTTCTGTCTCTGTATCAGATAGGACTGTTTAGGTTTTCACACATTTATTGTTTTGTTAGTTTATTCATGTATAGTTCCTTTATTAAAGAACATGAATAACCACCACGCTGCATTTTGGTCCGCTTCTCCTTCACCCCAAGAAAACCGTTACAGAATCACCCACCACAACAGGACCAAGCGGTGTGGTGAAAGGCAGCAGGAGCAGTGAAAAGAGGAATGGACATGGGAGGACGTTTTGGACGGCAAGAGTATGGACTATACTACTTGGGAGGAGATAGACAGGTGGGCGGTCGACCCAGGAAGAGTGCCGGAGCCCGCCTGGGATTTGCTGGAGCAGTGCGAAGAGGGGTATGGGAGAATGGAGTTGGAGAGACAAGCACAGCGGCGCGGTAGGAAGCCCGAGAGTCAGCCCCCAAAATGTATTGGGGAAGGCACACAGGAAGTGTGGCGAAGCCAGGTAGAAGACCTGCGCCAACTTCCTGTGCTTACCGGGGGGCTAGAGAGACCGGACAGGCACCGTGTTATGCTGCGAAGCGCACGGTGTCCCCAGTGCGGGTGCATAGCCCGGTGCGGTACATTCCAGCTCCGCGTATCGGCCGGGCTAGAGTGAGCATTGAGCCAAGTGCCATGAAGCCGGGCTCTACGCAGCTGGTCTCCAGTGCGTCTCCTTGGGCCGGCTTACATGGCACCAGCCTTGCGCATGGTGTCCCCGGTTCGCCTGCATAGCCCAGTGCGGGCTATTCCACCTCGCCGCACTGGCAGGGCAACCGGGAGCATGCAACCAGGTAGGGTTGGGCAGGCTCGGTGCTCAAGAGCTCCAGGAGCCCCTCTGCCCAGAGCTGCCGGAGCCCCTCTGCCCCGAGCAGCTGCACCTCTGCCCCGAGCAGCTGCCCCTCTGTCCCGAGCAGCTGCCCCTCTGTCCCGAGCAGCTGCCCCTCTGTCCAGTGGGGTCATTAAGTAGGGTTGCTATGGTTAGGAGGCCACGGAAGAGGACAAGGTGGGGGACTAAGACTATGGTGAAGTGGGGGCCACGTCCAGCACCAGAGCCGCCACCGCGGACAGATGCCCACCCAGACCCTCCCCAATAGGTTCAGGTTTTGCGGCCGGAGTCCGCACCTTGGGGGGGGGGGGGGTACTGTCACACCCTGACCATAGTTTGCTTTGTATGTTTCTATGTTTTGTTTGGTCAGGGTGTGATCTGAGTGGGCATTCTATGTTGTGTGTCTAGTTTGTCTGTTTCTGTGTTTGGCCTGATATGGTTCTCAATCAGAGGCAGGTGTTCGTCATTGTCTCTGATTGGGAACCATATTTAGGTAGCCTGTTTGGTGTTGGGGTTTGTGGGTGATGGTTTCTGTCTCTGTATCAGATAGGACTGTTTAGGTTTTCACACATTTATTGTTTTCTTAGTTTATTCATGTATAGTTCCTTTATTAAAGAACATGAATAACCACCACGCTGCATTTTGGTCCGCCTCTCCTTCACCACAAGAAAACCGTTACACCCCCGTGCTTCATGGTGGGGATGGTGTTCTTCGGCTTGCGAGCCTCCCCCTTTTTCCTCCAAACATAACAATTGTCCAAACAGTTATTTTCATTTCATCAGACCAGAGGACATTTCTCCAAAAACTACGATCTTTGTCCCCATGTGCAGTTGCAAACCGTAGTCTGGCTTTTTTATGGCAGTTTTGGAGCAGTGGCTTCTTCCTTGCTGAGCTGCCTTTCAGGTTATATCGATATAGGACTCGTTTTACTGTGGATATAGATACTTTGTACCTGTTTCCTCCAGCATCTTCACAAGGGCCTTTGCTGTTGTTCTGGGATTGATTTGCACTTTTCGCACCAAAGTGCGTTCATCTCTGGGAGACAGAACGCGTCTCCTTCCTGAGCGGTATGACGGCTGCATGGTCCCATGGTGTTTATACTTGCGTACTATTGTTTGTACAGATGAACGTGGTACCTTCAGGCATTTGTTAATTGCTCCCAAGGAGGAACCAGACTTGTGGAGGTCTACAATATTTTTTCAGAGGTCTTGGCTGATTTCTTTTGATCTTCCCATGATGTCAAGCAAAGAGGCAATGAGTTTGAAGGTAGGCCTTGAAATACATCCACAGGTACACCTCCAATTGACTCAAATTATGTAAATTACCCTGTCAGAAGCTTCTAAAGCCATGACATAATTTTCTGGAATATTCCAAGCTGTTTAAAGGCAGTCAACTTAGTATATGTAAACTTCTGACCCACTGGAATTGTGATACAGTGAAATAATTTGTCTGTAAACAATTGTTGCACAAAGTAGATGTACTAACCGACTTGACAAAACTATAGTTTGTTAACTAGAAATTTGTGGAGTGGTTGAAAAACGAGTTTTAATGACCCCAACCTATGTGTATGTTAACTTCCGACTTCAACTGTATGCCCATGGTCAACATCATCCATGTTTATGAGAATTTTAATGTACTTAGGAAGTAAAATCTTATTATACCAGAGTAATTTATGCCAAACTTCATCATTTAGAATAGAATGATATAGAGTAAAATTCAGCACACTTTCTCTCAAGATTCAAATGTGTTTTACTCTAAATTAAATTAAACAATGTACAGTTTTTCAGTCTATTTACAATCATTACATGATACAATAATAGAAAGAAAGGGTCACTTGGTTATTCGTTGTGACACAGTGCCCAGAAACTACCCATTTACACTAGATGCAAAGAAGTTATATTGGAGTTTCACCCCTTTCTAGCATTAGTAGTAGTTATGTACTATGTGGCTCAGTTGGTAGAGCGTTGTGCTTGCAATGCCAGTGTTGTGGGTATCAAAATGCACTCGCTACTGTACGTCGCTCTGGATATGAATTGAAAATGTTATACATAGCAAGAATAAACACGGGAAAAGGAAAATCTATCTCTTAAATTCACTCTATTGAGGTTGCAATGGTCAAGTACATGAGATCCTTTCAGTCAAAAATACATTCTGTGAGCAAGATATCATAAATTATAGCTTCCTCTCCAAGGATATTTATTAAAGATAAAATTAACAAAAGTTATAACAACCAACATCAATAATAGGGGAATCAGATATTGAGGATGTGATTGTAGTTGTCAGTACATTTCCAAGTGAGGTTGTTGCTGTTCCACTTCCTGTTGTAGCTGATATTCCAGTGGGGATTATCTACGTAGTTACTGGAATGGTAACTGGAATGGTTTCAGACACAACTTTGAATATTTCTAATGAAGTTTCAGGTGGGGCTGTAGTTTGATGTAACTGTAGACAGTGTTGCAGGCATAGTAATAGTTAAATAGTCACTTGTTGTAGAAACTGAAGTTTCAAGAGTAGTTATAGTTGATGTCTCAGTTGCATTTGTGGTTTTAAATGTTTGAAGGGAGGCTGTTGACAGCTTTTCTGCTGAGATAGTGGTTGTGGTAAATGTTTCAGGTTTGATTGATAGGGATGTAGTTGTGGATAATGTTGCAGTTGATGGGGATGTTGTAGCTGTGGATGATGTTTCAGGTTTGGTTGGTGGGGATGCTGTAGTTGTGGACAATGTTTCCGTTGGTTGATGACGTTGTTTATGTGGCTGTGGATGATTTTATTTATCCTTAATTTAACTAGGCAAGTCAGTTAAGAACATGATGTTGTAGTCGTGGATGTTTCAGTTGTAATTGTGGATGATGATTCAGTTCCGGTTTATGGGAATGTTGTGTAGTGGCTGTGGATGATGTTTCAGGTTTGGTTGATGGGGATGTTCTAAACGTGGTGGTGGATGACTTTTCAGATATGGTTGATGGGTTTTTTGTATCTGTGGTTGTGGATGATGTTTCAAGTCTGTTTATATCAGTTGTTCCATATGAAATTGCAGCTGAAGTTTCAGGATTATTTTAATCTGTACAGTGCATTCGGAAAGAATTCAGACACCTTCACTTTTTCCACATTTTGTTACATTACAGCCTTATTTTAAAATTGATTCAATTGTTTCCCCCCCCCCCCTCATCAATCTACACACTATCTCATAATGACAAAGCAAAAACAGCTTTTAAGACATTTTTGCAAATGTATTAAAAACTGAAATATCACATTTACATACAGTGCCAGTCAAAAGTGTGGACACACCTACTCATTCCAGGAGTTTTCTTTATTTTGACTATGTTTTACATTGTAGATTAATAGTGAAGACATCAAAACTACGAAATAACACATATGGAATCATGTAGTGACCCAAAAAGTTTTAAACAAATCAAAATATATTTGAGATTCCTCAAAGTAGCCACCCTTTGCCTTGATGGCAACTTTGCACACTCTTGGCATTCTCTCAATCAGCTTCATGAGGTAGTCATCTGAAATGCATTTCAATAAGCAGGTGTGCCTTTAAAAGTTATTTGTGGAATTTCTCTCCTTCTTAATGCGTTTGAGCCAATCAGTTGTGTTGTGACAAGGTAGGGGTGGTATCCAGAAGATAGTTCTATTTGGTAAAATACCAAGTCCATATTATGGCAAGAACAGCTCAAATTAGCAAAGAGAAACGACAGTACATCATTACTTTAAGACATGAACATGAACAAGTGCAGTTACAAAAAACATAAACCGCTATGAAGAAACTGGGTCTCATGAGGACTGCCAAAGGAAAGGAAGACCCAGCATTACCTCAGTTGCAGAGGATACGTTCATTAGAGTTAACTGCACCTCAGATTGCAGCCCAAATAAATGCTTCACAGAATGTAAGTAACAGACACATCTCAAAATCAACTGTTCAGAGGGAAATCAGGACTTCATTGTCGAATTGATGCAATTAAACCACTACTAAAAGACACCAATAAGAAGAAGAGACTTGCTTGGGCCAAGAAACACGAGCAATGGACATTAGACCAGTGGAAAAATGTCCTTTGGTCTGTCCGTGTCTTTGTGAGATGCAGAGTAAGTGAACGGATGATCTCCGCATGTGTGGTTCCCACCGTGAAGCATAGAGGAGGAGGTGTGATGGTGTGGGGGTGCTCTGCTGGTGATTGGTGATTTATTTTGAATTCAAGGCACACTTAACCAGCATGGGTACCACAGCATTCTGCAGCGATACGCCATCCCATCTGGCTTGCGCTTAGTGGGTCTATTATTTTATTTTTTAACAGGACAATGACCCAACACACCTCCAGGCTGTGTAAGGGTTATTTGACCAAAAAGGAGAGTGATGGAGTGCTGCATCAGATGACCTGGCCTCCACAATCACCCGACATCAACCCAACTGAGATGGTTTGGGATGAGTTGGGCCACAGAGTGAAGGAAAAGCAGCCAACAACTTCTATGCATATGTGGGAACTCCTTCAAGACTGTTAGAAAATTATTCCAGGTGAAGCTGGTTGAGAGAATGCCAAGAGTGTGCAAAGCTGTCATCAAGGCAAAGGGTGGATACTTTGAAGAATCTCAAATATATTTTGAGTTGTTTAACACTTTTTTGGTTTCTACATCTAATATGTGTTATTTCATAGTTTTGATGTCTTCACTATTATTCTACAATGTAGAAAGTAGAAAAATAAAGAAAACCCCTAGAATGAGAAAGTGTGTCCAAACTTTTGACGGGTACTGTAAGTATTCAGACACTTTACTCAGTACTTTGTTGAAGCAACTTTGGCAACAATTACAGCCTCGAGTCTTCTCGGGTATGACACTTTAAGCTTGGCACACCTGTATTTGGGGAGTTTCTCTTATTCATCTCTGCAGATCCTCTCAAGCTCTGTCAGGTTGGTCGGGGAGCGTTGCTGCACAGCTATTTTCAAGTCTCTCCAGAGATGTTTGATCAGGTTTGAACTCTGGCTGGGCCACTCAAGGACATTCAGAGACTACATGTAGTCCCAAAGCTACTCCTGCATTGTCTTTGCTGTGTGCTTAGGGTCATTGTCCTGTTGGAAGGTGAACCTTCACCCCCAGTCTGAGGCCCAGAGCGATCTGGAGCAGGTTTTAATTCATCAAGGATCCATCTGTACTTTGCTCCGTTCATCTTTTCCTCGATCCTGACTAGTCTCCCAGTCCCTGCCACTGAAAAACATCCCCACAGCATGATGCTGCTACCACCATGCTTCACCGGGATGGTGCCAGGTTTCCTCCAGACGTGACTCTTGGCATTCAGGCCAAAGAGTTCAATCTTGGTTTCATCAGACCAGAGAATCTTGTTTCTCATGGTGTGATAGTCTTTCAGGTGCCAGAACTCCAAGCGGGTTGTCATGGGCCTTTTACTGAGGAGTGGCTTCCGTCTGGCCGCTCTACCATAAAGGCCTGATTGGTGGAGTGCTGCAGAGATGGTTGTCCTTCTGGGAGGTTCTCCCATCTCCACAAAGGAAATCTTGAGCTCTGTTAGAGTGAACATCGCATTCTTGGTCACCTCCCTGACCACAATCCTGTCTCGGATCTCTACGGACAATTTCTTCGACTTCATGGCTTGGATTTTGGTCTGACATGCACTGTCAACAGTGGGGCCTTATAGAGGCAAGTGTGTGCCTTTCCAAATCATGTCAAATCATTTGAATTTACCACAGGTGGACTCCAATCAAGGATGATCAATGGAAACAGTATGCACCTGAGCTCAATTTTGAGTTTTGTTTCAAAAGGTCTTAGTACTTATGTAAATAAGGTATTTCTGTTTTAAAATGTTTATACATTTGCAAACATTTCTAAAAAACAGTTTTCACTTTGTCATTATGGGGTATTGTGTGTAGATTGATGAGGAAAATGTTTTATTTAATACATTTTAGAATAAGGCTGTAACGTAATAAAATGTGGAAAAAGTCAAGGGTCTGAATACTTTCCGAATGCACCGCACAGGCAAATTGCAGCAGGTTACTTGAAACCAACCTGGCCTAAAAGCTTTCATAAGCATACCCAGATCTGAGGTCAAATGCAGGACAACATTCTCACATGCCAAAATGTAGGATTATGTTAATACTTTCAGCAGCATCTGATTGTTACTTTGGCCAAACCAGAAAGAACAACATGGTTTGAACAATTCTCATCTTAGTAGTGAAAATGCCAAACACAAGATGTCAAGCACAGTGAATAATGATTAACTATGCAAACTACAACTAAGACATCCTTATTCCTAATCTTTATACATTGTATAAATTAGAATGCACGTCTCAAAATAAGCTCATTCAATTATGAGACTGCTGCAGTTGTAGGTGTTTTATTGATTGTCCATCCACTAGGTGGAACCCTTGCTTGAAAATGCCAAGAGATATGAGATATGTTAGTTATAGATATGGCATACTGTTAGTGACTGTAACATTAAGAAGTACCCCACCCCCAACACACCTCACCACCACCACCCCACCCCCAACACACCTCACCACCACCACTCAGACACATCTCACCACCACCACCCAGACACACCTCACCACCACCACCCCACCCTGACACACCTCACAACCACACCACCCCACCCAGACACACCTCACCACCACCACTCCACCCAGACACACCTCACCACCACCACCACTCAGACACATCTCACCACCACCACCCAGACACACCTTCCCACCACCACCCACCCAGCCACACCTCACCACCACCACCCCACCGAGACACACCTCACCACCCCACCCAGACACACCTCACCATAACCACCCAACCCAGACACACCTCACCACCACCAACACCACCCAGACACACCTCACCACCACCACCAAGACACACCTCCCCACCACCACCCCACTCAGACACCACCACCCTGGGTGGGGTGCTGGTGAGGTGTGTCTGGGTGGGGTGGTGGTGGGGAGGTGTGTCTTGGTGGGGTGGTGGTGGTGAGGTGTGTCTGGGTGTTGGTGGTGAGGTGTGTCTGGGTTGGGTGGTGGTGGTGAGGTGTGTCTGGGTGGGGTGGTGAGGTGTGTCTGGGTGGGGTGGTGGTGGTGAGGTGTGTCTGGGTGGTGGTGGTGAGGTGTGTCTGGGTGGTGGTGGTGTGGTGTGTCTGGGTGGAGTGGTGGTGGTGGTGGTGAGGTGTGTCTGGGTGGAGTGGTGGTGGTGAGGTGTGTCTGGGTGGTGGTGGTGAGGTGTGTCTGGGTGGTGGTGGTGAGGTGTGTCAGGATTACACATAGAATTAGACAAGTTAAAACAACTCTGTTATCCTCACACAGCCACAGATGGATCAGCACTTGGTTTTAATTGTTTTGTTATTGAACCTTTATTTTGACAGGGAGTCATGCTGAGACAAAGGTCTCTTTTACACACGTCATTACATACAGTGCCTTGCGAAAGTATTCGGCCCCCTTGAACTTTGCGACCTTTTGCCACATTTCAGGCTTCAAACAAAGATATAAAACTGTTTTTTTTTGTGAAGAATCAACAACAAGTGGGACACAATCATGAAGTGGAACGACATTTATTGGATATTTCAAACTTTTTTAACAAATCAAAAACTGAGAAATTGGGCGTGCAAAATTATTCAGCCCCCTTAAGTTAATACTTTGTAGCGCCACCTTTTGCTGTGATTACAGCTGTAAGTCGCTTGGGGTATGTCTCTATCAGTTTAGTAACATCGAGAGACTGACATTTTTTCCCATTCCTCCTTGCAAAACAGCTCGAGCTCAGTGAGGTTGGATGGAGAGCATTTGTGAACAGCAGTTTTCAGTTCTTTCCACAGATTCTCGATTGGATTCAGGTCTGGACTTTGACTTGGCCATTCTAACACCTGGATATGTTTATTTTTGAACCATTCCATTGTAGATTTTGCTTTATGTTTTGGATCATTGTCTTGTTGGAAGACAAATCTCCGTCCCAGTCTCAGGTCTTTTGCAGAGTCCATCAGGTTTTCTTCCAGAATGGTCCTGTATTTGGCTCCATCCATCTTCCCATCAATTTTAACCATCTTCCCTGTCCCTGCTGAAGAAAAGCAGGCCCAAACCATGATGCTGCCACCACCATATTTGACAGTGGGCATGGTGTGTTCAGGGTGATGAGCTGTGTTGCTTTTACGCCAAACATAACGTTTTGCATTGTTGCCAAAAAGTTCAATTTTGGTTTCATCTGACCAGAGCACCTTCTTCCACATGTTTGGTGTGTCTCCCAGGTGGCTTGTGGCAAACTTTAAACGACACTTTTTATGGATATCTTTAAGAAATGGCTTTCTTCTTGCCACTCTTCCATAAAGGCCAGATTTGTGCAATATACGACTGATTGTTGTCCTATGGACAGAGTCTCCCACCTCAGCTGTAGATCTCTGCAGTTCATCCAGAGTGATCATGGGCCTCTTGGCTGCATCTCTGATCAGTCTTCTCCTTGTATGAGCTGAAAGTTTAGAGGGACGGCCAGGTCTTGGTAGATTTGCAATGGTCTGATACTCCTTCCATTTCAATATTATCGCTTGCACAGTGCTCCTTGGGATGTTTAAAGCTTGGGAAATCTTTTTGTATCCAAATCCGGCTTTAAACTTCTTCACAACCGTATCTCGGACCTGCCTGGTGTGTTCCTTGTTCTTCATGATGCTCTCTGCGCTTTTAACGGACCTCTGAGACTATCACAGTGCAGGTGCATTTATACGGAGACTTGATTACACACAGGTGGATTGTATTTATCATCATTAGTCATTTAGGTCAACATTGGATCATTCAGAGATCCTCACTGAACTTCTGGAGAGAGTTTGCTGCATTGAAAGTAAAGGGGCTGAATAATTTTGCACCCCCAATTTTTCAGTTTTTGATTTGTTAAAAAAGTTTGAAATATCCAATAAATGTCGTTCCACTTCATGATTGTGTCCCACTTGTTGTTGATTCTTCACAAAAAAATACAGTTTTATATCTTTATGTTTGAAGCCTGAAATGTGGCAAAAGGTCGCAAAGTTCAAGGGGGCCGAATACTTTCGCAAGGCACTGTATCAAACGCATCAATATACACTATACACATCAGTATTCACTATACACATCAATATACACTATACACATCAGTATTCACTATACACATCAATATACACTATACACATCAGTATTCATTATACACATCAGTATTCATTATACACATCAGTATTCATTATACACATCAATATACACTATACACGTCAGTATTCATTATACACATCAATATACACTATATACGTCAGTATTCATTATACACATCAGTATTCATTATACACATCAATATACACTATACACGTCAGTATTCATTATACACATCAATATACACTATATACGTCAGTATTCATTATACACATCAATACATGAAAAGCAAAACACAATCACAGAAAACAAACACAGTTCAAGAATTGCCTATCCACTCTCAGATCTCCCTCCAGCTCAGTCTAAAGGTCTGGGAACCTGAGATTATCGCTAATCGCCTGGCCCTGGAGATCAGATGAGGTGGAAGTGTGAAGCAGTTATTTCAGTGGCCTCCTGTGATAGAAAATTCTGGATCACTCCGGTTTAGGTGACGGTGAAGAGGGTGAGGATGGAGGGAGTCATAGGTCAGTGCTTGGCTGGGCGGAGTCAATGAAAGGCAAGACTATTCTAGGAGGATCAGGTTTAGAGTCCGCCGTCCTATTTACTAACTAAATACTTACAATAATATTGTGGTAGTAATTGGCTACTCAAAGCCTAACCTTTTTCTGTGTGCCACTCAAACCGACGAGCAGCAAATCAAATCCAATTTAGAAATGTTGTATCGATTTGCTTTCTCATATGATCTGTTATGAGCTCCATGTTCTACTGGCACTGGTAAAAACGAGAATGATACTGTCGTTGCATAGCAACCGGATCCATATTTGACTGGATCCGGTCAAACTGCAGGGATGAAAGTAATGTTGGACGGTAATGACCAACTGGGCACACACTGTTGAATCAACGTTGTTTCCACATAATTTCAATAAAAATAAGTTGAACCAATGTGGAATGGACGTTGAATTGACGTCTGTGCCCAGTGGGGAGTGAGAAAGACTATTCCTAACAGTATGGAGACCAGGCCAGAGGTGGTAGGTTTGCCTCCATACTGTCTCGCTTCTTGTCTTCCATCCCACCTTCCTGTCTTCCATCTCACGGACCAAATAAAGGGTGCGTTCCTCTGCCCAGGCGTGGCTGATGCCTGCCAGATCTTACAACGCCTGGATAGGTATTTTAAGTATCAGGTAACCACATCATATGTTATAGAAATCTGTCAGTTGATGACACAATCGATGACGTGGCACGCAACCATTGGTTGATGCATGCAACGTCTGAGCAGGGGAACGCGGCCGTAGAAATAAGCCACGGAGACTACTTTCTTTAAATATTGAAGTGATCAAGGCCCCACAGGCACGGCACCTCGTTAGGGTATAATTAGTGAGGTTTGCTAATGAGGAGGAGGTAGCAGATCCCAGTCCGCAGGGCCGAGGGAGGGAGGGAGGGAGGGAGGGAAGGGGGTGTTGAATATGTGGGGCGGTACTTTTGTCACACTATTATACACTCTTTACACGGGGTCACACTTACAGTACACTAATACTCAGCTACACCCACCACTTCTACACAAACACAGTGAATGTACTCAGCTATACCCACAACTCCTACACAAACACACTGCCTGTACTCAGCTATACCCACCACTCCTACACAAACACACTGCCTGTACTCAGCTACACCCACCACTCCTACACAAACACAGTGAATGTACTCAGCTACACCCACCACTCCTACACAAACACACTGTCTGCTACCCAATAGAACACCAACACTAGCTAGCACACCTGCTGTTCACACACATCTTTCCTATACAGTACACTGTTGAGTATTCTAACTTACCCTCTAACATTACATGCTCAGTGCACATCCTAAGGCCAGTACCCAAAACCCTCAGAAAGACCACTTACATAAACAAAACAAGCCGACACACAATAGACACTACGTGACAGAAGTCGCTGTTCCTGGCTTTCATCAGTTTGAGCATTGTATTGCAGAGGAACACTAAGCACTAAAGTTCTGAGGAACATACACAAAAGGTGCAGTGAATAGTGATGAATGGTTGGGATGGTGAACTTCAGACTGGAAGATAACATAGGAAGGCAGTGCTGCAGCAACAAGTTGTTGCGCTCAATTCTACTGTATCTCATTAACATGCCCTGGCATAAGAACACATCAGATGTTCATTGTGGGAGTTGTCCTGGAAACAAGAGCTTAGAGAGGGTGCGTGGAGACGAATGGATGGTTTTAGTTTATCAGGTTTTATTCTACAACAGGCTGATTCTCCTGTGGCCTGATTTAATCATTGCCTCCCTCCACCCACAAGTGTAACAATGCTCTCAAATCAGGTCATATCCTGGCGAGATCTCTACTACATCCTCACTCTGAAACGGGATCTCTCTCCGGGCACTTTATTTCACTGCTGAGCCCAAAAGGGAGAGCAATCAGGTTAATTATGTGATGGCAACTGGTATATGGACTAAAATGAGAGCATGCACTGTTTGTTGGAAAGCTTGCTTAGTCATCTCAGTTCTTGGTCAAATGTAATTGTTTCATGGCACAGGAAACTAGGATTCAGGCAAATGTTGGGCCCTGTATCTTTTTTTTTATTTTAAACGTTTATATTTAAATGTTCTGGTCCTGGAGCTAAAGTTCTTAGTTCTGTCACAAACCAGGATGAAATCTCACTGGCCTCAAAAGGTAAACTGAGAGTAAAGGTCTGTTCTGTCCGCTTCAATTGTCAGCTATACACATGCACCTGACTGATTACATGATTGCACCCAAATACCCATCATGCACCTCTCAGATTAAGCTGCCTATTGAGCCATATTGGCAATTAAATTAAGTTAAAAAAAAGTTTTACCTTTATTTAACTAGGCAAGTCAGTTAAGAACAACATTTTATTTTCAATGATGGCCTAGGAACAGTGGGTAAACTGCCTTGTTCAGGAGGCAGAATGACAGATGATTTACCTTGTCAGCTTTTGGTTTTAAGTCCAACACTCTAACCACTAGGCTACCTGCCGCCCCAATGAGGTGAAGGTAAGTGTTTGTTGACATTTTTTGTGTACTGTATAAAGAAAGTATCTGTGACATATCCACATCAGATCACTGAAAATGGTAAACAAGCAGCTGAATCCTGCCCACACAGCCCAGACCCCATTGAAGGTGACCTAGTTGCAGTCTATGCAGGGAGGGGTCATAAGAGATGTCGGGAGGAGAACCTTCCGAAATACTGTCCATGTATGTCTCTATTTCTCCTACATTCTGTCTTGTATTTTTAGCCACCACCTCCATTTATCCACTTCTTTGACCCCACACAACCCCTCCCTCTTCTGCTTCACTAGCAAACACATAGGGTAAGATGGTGAGGATGCACATCTTGAAACTCACTGACTGTTTGAGGTTTAGCCAATCATGAAACAGATGCGTGGTGTGTATAAGTGTCGTCGCCCACTGAGCTTCAGGATGTCTTCCTTCCTTAGGAACGTTGATACGTAACCGACTTGCGGCCCTCCTCCCCTGATCTCACTGAGTCACGTTGCCGTAGCGACAGTTCTCCTCCTCACTGTCCTGGTTTCATTCTGTCTAATTATTCTCAAAGTTCAAACTAGAACAGCAGGGTGACCTTCACCAACTAGTTTGGGGAGGCAGGGAGATGTGGTGAGGGGAGGGCAAGAGGGAAGATGAGCAAGAAAGACACCAGAAATAGGCTGGCCGTCCAAGGGAGATTACTCCAAAAAGCAATGGGAGGAATATAAATATCTTTAAGTAGGTCGTATCAACCAGAGAGCAACCCGTTGGATACTGTTTCATAGGGTTTTGCTGGAGACTGCAACTTTGCAAGTTTCTCCTTTTTGGTCAGAGGTATGGGGATTTGGGGGTGACAGATGACAGTGCGTTACTCAGCTCTATCTATACCAATAGCACTGCAGTAGCATTTCAACCTCAATTGGTATGAGTAGCCCTTTTTTGTTAGATTTCAGTTTAACGTGATGTGTAAAAAGTGTAATATTGTGATGCAAACTTAAAATTGAATATTTCAACTCAATTTCAACTCATTTCAACTCTATATCTGACATGGTACCGGTGTCCTCTTTTTGTTAAGCCCATAACCATGTGTGTGAGGTGTACACTTTTGTTTCAAAGTAGATTTGTTTAAGACTACCAAGAAACACTCTGTGGGACCCTGACTTAGCAAACTGCAGTAAAAGGTTCATATATGGAACTGACACTGACATTGATAAAATAAGTCATGCTAACGTAACTGGAAAACTTACAGTACCCTCCACCTGCTCAGTTGGATTACATAGTTCTGTAACCTGAACAAACATGCATTCTTTGATTGGAGGACATTAAAGACCTCCATCCACAATCTTGTGCTGGGCTAACACAATGACAAATTGTGTTCCTAGGATCTACAGTATATAATGATATAGCTGATGAATACATGTATAACAATAATAATAATATTTTCACATTCTGTGGTTCCGACCTTGCCATACAACTGTAGAATTTCAACCACAGAATCCCATTCTGTGAGAGCCAACATTTTGAGGAAGTTTATTCTTCTGGAGTGAATCCTGTGAGTGAATCACACATCTGAGGTAAGAGCTGTGAGGAAAGGCCAGATAAGGTGGGCCTGATGTTGGGAATTGAAGCCACAGCCTCTCTAGGGTATAATCCCACCCACCCTCCCTCCCTCCCTGTCTCCTCCTGTGTCTCACTCTCTTTATATACTGTACATCTATTTCCTCCCCCTCTCCTGGGGTTAGCTGCAGCAGTTAGGCCCACAGGTGATTGAGGGGCCTAAGCAGCGTGGTGGGCCCTGCAACGGTCAGGGCTGGAGTCACATGCTTCAAATGCCCTGCCTGAGGATGGGATTATCAACTGCACACACACATACACATAAAAACATAGACACACTAATTATGAGAGCAAACCATGTGCTGTGATCATGGACAGCAAAATGAAAATGGTGTGTAAAACAAACCGTCTAAGTAACAAACAACAATGATTGATTTTGACTACCCAGACCCCACCCCATCCCTAACACTCATGATGCCCTTCTCCTCCCGCTCCCCCTCTAGGTCCTGTCCATAGTGAGTGGACAGAGGGGGGTTTAGCTCAAACTGCTGCAATCTGCAGAAAGCACCCCTGTGTAAGCACTGTGCCGACCAGTGTCTGGCTGCCAGTTGCACCCTGATATCCTGCACTCAGCTCTTTCCCTTTGTCACAGTGGATTGTGGATGGGCCCTCTGGTAAAAAGGGGGGGACCAGGTAGGGGTGGGACAGAGACAGGAATGGACTGGGGGGGCTATGAAAGATTGGGAGGCTCTACTGAATACTTGTAAAATGCAAGGATTTGTTTCAGTCTATAGCACCTTGGAGGTAGAACAGCATGGTTGTCTAAGGTTTGGACAGGCCCATGCCCATCTTCTGAAAACATCTGAAACCCTACCTCTTAAAAAAATAAAAAACACACACACCCCTATTCCCGCTTCAGATAGATGAGTGGTGGGTCACTCTCTCTGACTCTGTGTCAGTCCTGTTGATGTAGAGGGAGAGTCCAGATGGGGAATGTCTAGCCCTGAGGCCTTCCCCTCCTGCCACCCCATCTTCTAAAGCCTGGACAGACTGGTAGATTTGACTCTTCACCCCCCACTGTTAGATCTCAGTCCCAGCCCCCTGCCCAGCACAACACACACACAAACAGACAACCGTTTGAGTCATCGCTCATCTCCTATTCACTGCACTATATGGCTGTAATAAGCTTAGAATGGAGAGAAGTGGGAGATAGTTCACAGACATACACAAGGGTCCCATTGACCAACACGAGGACAATAGAGAAAAGTTGGATCATTGTTTTGTTTAGACTATTTTGGCCACACTGACACACACATATGTAATGTAGGTGTGCTCCTACTAGAGAAAGTAGGTGTGCTCCTAGTAGAGTGTGCTCCTACTATTTGTCAAAAACATAGTTGTGCCATATCTTATACCTTTCACTTTATACATTGGAGCAAGTTCTGCCTCTCTGTCTGTTTGCAGTAATTTTTAAACTGGTTGCTCATGTTCTGGACTTGAAAGATTTTCTTCAATACAGTGATATCCTTGCATATCCTGCACATAGGTCTCTGTACAATAGTTTTCCTAGCTTTCTTTTGTCATGTTCTGTCCTTGAAAGATTTTCTTAAATACGGTTTGTGTTTCTCATTCTCACTGTACATTCACACACTAGTCTATGGAGGTGTACCGCTAATATATTGTTCCGTTTCTATTTCTAAGGAGGTTGGAGAGATAAATTGACTAAAGGTCCGATTAATAAACATATACTTGCCAGGAGGATCATATGATGTAGGCTCGTTAGAATTACACGATTGGGGTCCCAATACGTGAGTTACATTCGCAATTTGTAGCCTACCTCACTACACTTGCAGTATTATGTAGGCCTAGCTAAAATATTCATCCGCCACCATCAAAAACGTAATGTTTCTCAAGTTCACATTTGCAGAAAGGATACCGTGTATGCATGGGGCCCACAAATGACCCCAATATTTCGACTAATAAACGGAATCTGTAAGGTTGGAATTAGCCTGGTATTATGAACCAGTGATAGCACCAGGGACAGCTCCACTGACAAGGAATCCACCGCACGCGCAACCGCTGCTATTGTGTGGAGCCTTTGAGAGTGTCTATACAGTATTTGAATGTGATTGACTGAGAAGGCTCAGCCCCCCACCCTCCCCCTCCCCATCATTCATTATTTTCTTTCTCCCTGTTGAACGAACTGGAGTAGTGGACGACCGTCGGAGGTTTGTTAGGAGGGAAAAGGAAGCTAAGGACATCTCTCTGATGCTGGTTTATACATTATTTTTTATATCCTTTGTACCAACATTGCTTTACCTTTATTATGTCAGGTGCTAAGGCTGCTTATGTTTCGTAACACGCGGTGCTGCACAATCAGCGTGAACAGCTCTTATTCAAGGATGCGGATTTAACAAAAATGCGCTGTCAACTGGGATTTTAAACATTATCATTAACATTGAATTAAGTCACTAATGCCAGTAACCAGCGACTATATGTATGTTAGTGTTATATGTTATCAGTGACGCGGTAAAAATATAGTGAGTCTCCCACTAACGAAGATAAACAACGAGAACGGGTAAGCGTGATTATTTTTCCTCCAACAACACCACCTCCACCAACCAGCTAACGTTAGCTAGCTAGCAGACATGGGCAAATCCTAATGTTCAGGTAAAGACGTTATTGAGATGCCCTTTTTAAAATGGCACATTATTTTCAAATATATTATCCATACAGTAATAAAACATTGGCTCTCCAATTGACTAGCTAACAAGGTATCTTCTATTGGCCACCTCGCCATGCTGTGTGTTGACTGGCTTTGTTTGAGTCGGTGTTGGCCAGTTAGCTTGATGACTAGCCAGCTCCTCTTGTCCTCTCTGGATCGAGGCTGCCTGTGTGTCACTATCTGATGTCCCGCTGAACATGACATTAGCCAACGTAACTGTCTCGCTCTCAATAAATGTTTCGTTCATACCTAACCCTCAAATTCATACACGGTGCTTATATTAAACGTTTTCATTAAATGTTAGTACACCTTAGTAAATATTCTGCTGGGAAGAGCTTCATAGGAGTTTTGAAATGTAATTCGTAGTTATGGGTAACCCTGGCTTTTGCGCTGTCTCATGAGGACAAACAAACAACACCATCATTATTCTCTGGGGGCACCCAGGTATCTGCTGCTGGCTCACTATTGCACTGTTATTTGCCTGTGGATATTATAAACTATAAACAATTTCATTATTTGCAAGATAGCTGGCCTGCATGCTTGTTAAGTCTATATATATATATATATATATACTGAACAAAAATATAAAACGCAACGATTTTCCCGAGTTTCAGTTCATTTAAGGAAATTAGTCGATTGAGTTAAATTCATTACTCCCTAAACTATGGATTTCACATGACTGGGCAGAGGAGCCAGGCCCAGCCAATCAGATTGAGTTTTTCCCCACAAAAGGTTTTTATTACAGACAGAAATACTGCTCAGCACCCCCCCAGATGTCCCTGCAGCTCAAGAAGCTGGATGTGGGGGTCCTGGGCTGGCATGGTTACATGTGGTCTGTGGTTGTGAGGCCGGTTAGACGTACTGCCAAATTCTCTAAAACGACATTGGAGGCGGCTTATGGTAGAGAAATGAACATTCAATTCCCTGGCAATATCTCTGGTGGACATTCCTGCAGTCAGCATGCCAATTGCACACTCCTTCAAAACTTGAGAAATCTTTTTACTGCACATTTTAGTGGCCTTTTATTGTCCCCAGTACAAGGTGCACCTGTGTAATGACTGTGCTGTTTAATCAGCTTCTTGATATGCCACACTTATCGAGTGGATGGATTATCTTGGCAAAAGATAAATGCTTACTAACAGATGTAAGAAAATTTGTGCACAGAATTTGAGTGAAATAAGCTTTTGGTGCATATGGAACATTTCTGGGATCTTTTATTTCAGCCCAATAAACATGGGACCAACACTTTACAAGTTGCCTTTATATTTTTGTTCAATGTATAATGCTTAAGTGGTTTATTGATGTCCACCTCCTTCCTTCAAGTCATTTTTCCTGGACAGAACCTTTGTTTCCTGTATGAAGAGCATCAGTTTAGATGCATGCAGTAGCGTAAATAAGATAATGTTATGAAAAAAAACACATTTATGATTTAGTAGGAAACTAAACCGGTGTTTTGTCAGCTAAATTCTAGTCACCATTTGAGGTATGATTATGACTGTTTGACCACCTACGGTGAACCTTTATGGACCAACAGCAAAAACCACCTTATAGCAAAGCTATCCTTTATCTTTCAGAAGCATACCTTTGGGGTCCCAAGCCTAGACAGACCAACTATTTTCTACTCTAACAGTTTTATGAGTACAGTATTGTGTAATCTAGTTGGATGTAGCCCAGTCGTTGGTGTTTGGCTTGTTCAATATTTGTGAAATGAAATGTTTACGTGGTGCATCACTGAGCCTAATTGCCAATGTTTCTTATTTTTTGATTGCATGTTTGAATTTATGACTAGCTTGAAGGTAGGCTATTAGTCATGCTGTTGGTAACCTGTTTATTCTATACATTTATATGCTTTTGTTGAGAGAACTAGTGACTACTTCAGATCTGTTAGGCTATTGGACGGATGAGTGTCCTCCAGTTGTTGCCTACCTAGGGTGGACGAGGAATGGATGGATGGTTGGAAATCACTAGCTGTGTGCCCCCCATAGTGCTGATGCTCAAAATCCCTCCTATACAAGCTTGTTTCAACTCCTGCCACTCACAGGATCATTGTGCTGCAGTCAACCAAATTTTCCAAATGTTATTGTCCTTATCAGATGTGCAGGGTCATCACTCGTCATTAGTTAACACAGCCAGAAAATCATAAATCCTAGCTATTTCTCTCATTAAAATCTGATTTTAAACAGAACGCTAACCATAATCAAAACATTTGCTCCCCTGCTAACCTCATGCCAAACCTTTAATTAAGACCAAAAAGCACATTTTTGTCTTCATGTATTTGAACGGTGTGGCCACTTTGTGGCTGGGTTAACTAGTGGGAACCAATGTGCAGGTCTTGAGGCAACAATGACTAATTTTAAACATAAAGTACAGACTTCAGTCTGCCATTGAGATAAAAGGCAAATAGCCTACAGTTTTCCCCTTTCTGTTTCAGCCTATTCTTTGTTTTTAGAATTTGGTGGTTGAATCAACTCAAGCACCTCTTGATATTTGAGTGTTTCTCTCAGCCTCTTAAGCAGGATTCATTATAATCTGCTCAATGAAGATTGTTGTTCTGACATCATCTCAAGTTGTTTTAGTTTTTTTCAAGACTGAATGTGGATGTACCAATGTGTGGTCAATAGTCCACAATCACAGCAAATTTAAACACATTGAAGAGGCTAAGAGACATGAATACCTGCAGGCGTAGACTACTTGAGGACAGAGTGATGTCCTTCTGGTTGGGGTTTTGTATTGAGTCATTGGTTCACTGGGCTTTCCATAATGCTTCAATAAATTGTCCTTTATAATTACTCGACACTACTCTACACTACTCATCTCTAGTTGTCTACTCTAGATGATGCTCATTGACTAGAGGGATTCATTTTCAAGACCCTTGCTATCTACTGGAGCCTCTTGGGTGTTTCATGATCTGTCATAGAGAAGCCTATGCTTGGTCTCATTATAAGCTGTGAGATCCTTCTGTCTTTAAAAAGTAGTGCTGAAACACAACTTCTATTGAAGACTGCTACTGTAGGGGAGGTAGCAGTGGTGGGCTGTTATTATATAGACTCATTAGTGTTTAAGGATGGGATTGTTTTAGGTTTAGGCCTAAGCATTTCATAGACGGGTTGCCTCAAGTTAGATTACATTGTACTGTGTCGTTCTGCAACGTGTCTCTTGTATTGAGCTTGGCTGTAGTGGGAAATGCGGTCCTCTAACCGTTTGCTTTGTTTTTTAGATGGTGGTATAAGTTTGTCTCCCACATCATCCGTCCAGTTATCCAAGGCAGGCAGGAGTTTTGCCACTCTGGATAGAGTGGGTGAGCGACGGGGGTTGGAATATTTTGCAAGTTGTGGACACATCCTTGGGCCTTGTGATTCCTTCTTTTTTCCTCTGAAGTCCATGCTTTACTTGAGCCATCTCAAGTAAAGAAGCAACAATGTCCAACTGATAGGGTGCACATTGCCTTAAATGGAGAAGGGCCTGAGGTTCAGAGCTGGTACATGGTGTATCCAGAGCTCAGGCTGATGATTGACCCCATATTAGAATCTGTGAGGTTCTCAGTGACTGTGATTAGGCTAAAGGTCTGTTAACCAAGTGGAGAGCCAACCCTGACCCTGACCTTCCCTATAAGTCTCATGACCCGGGCCCTGTGGTATTTGTGTTGAAGGTCACAAGACTGTGAAGGAGTGCTTTAGACAACATCCCATGATTGACTTCTGCCAGATTGGCTAAATTCAAACACAGTACAATAAGGGAGGGTGATAGAGAGGATGGTTTAAAGACCATAGCTTCTCTCAAAGTGACAGTCCATATGGGGCCATATAACAGATGTCTATTAAAGAGCGGGGGTGCTTTCAAGGTTTGTAATTGCATTGCGGTGGGTCAGGCCACAAAGAAATTGGCACTGATTGGCCTATATGAACAATACTGAAGTCAATATCAGAAAAATAGCTTCACACTAAACTTGACTCCTGTATTGGAATGTAGCCTAAATGCCCAACTCCTGGCCAGTCACTATATAATTAGCCTATTGCACAGTCATGTCATTTCTGTTACCCAGTGTAGAGCAATGAAAGATAGCTTCAGTTCGGGCTGGGCGATAAATTCCAGTTAATAGACTTCGATATATGTTTTCACACGATATTCCAAATGCCTGTATCGCAAGAAACAAGGTTTTGCTATTTATCGTTTTTATGAGCTTTTGTCCGCTTGGTCTCGTGTTGTATTTTTTGTATTGTCTCTTTCGGTGCTGTGTGCACCTCCCCATTTACACCAGAGATCTGTATATAAGGAAGAGATGCATCTCCGACCTAACAATGGGAGTAGTTGTCCCAAAGCCTGGAAGGCAGGCGACAAGCTCAGGTCCAAAATAAGCTCGTAGAAACGCATTGGGCTTATTTTGGACAGATTTTAGCGAGTGATATCTAGGGTTTACACACACCAAGCCCCTCCCCCTGCCTCTCACACCAACACTGCTGAGAGATCACATCTTCCTCTCTGACAAGTGGCCTCAACTCGCTATTTAAATTTGAGGTTTGGTCAAACAGAATGGGTCATATCGACACTGAAACACAGAGACATTATTTTACTGTAAAAGAGAAGTTACCTTTTCTAACTCGTCTCAACTACTCAGATTCCACACAGAACAGACACTACTAAAACGGGAGTATGAATGAACTTTGATTCTGGAAAATGAATGCTCAGTTTGTCGCACGGGGCATTGGGGTACCGCTAGCATCATTTTATTCAAAGACTGTTATACTAGCTGTCTAGTCCGTGTTTTATAAATGTCCAATAAACATAAAACACAATTATTATACAACTCATTCTCATTTCGAGAAACAAGGTAGGCCACTTGATTTCAACATCTGAACAAAGTGGACAGGCTAACATGCTTTTCAAACCGTTGGAGACCGACAGAGAGGTAATAACAATTCAACTGTTCAACCTTGTTAGCTAGTACATAGATCCAAGTTGGCTAAACTTGAAATATAAAGATTAGCTGGCTAATCACTAGTACCTGGGCTTGAGAGATTGTTGATGAGACCTGTGTTCATTTTCTATAGCCTAATGGCTGTTACAAGAAGTTAGTCATTATTAGTGAATGTGCATTATGCATGGTTCTAGTTACATTTGTAATAAAAAATGACATTTAATAGACTTGAAAGCCAGATCAGTGACTATTGCAACAAAAAAAACAGGTTGAACTATTTTGATAAAATAATTTAATTATTAGTGGGTCTTATGGTTCGAATCCAGGCTGTATCACAACCTAATTATAGTTCATGTATTTAACCCTCTGTTTCCCCCATGGTGTTGTGCGGGATTGTTTTATGTCATGTTCGGTAATGTTGGTGACTGGTTATTTCGACTGGTGCTATTTCTTGCTGATCTTGCTGATGTTGATGTTCGTGTGTTTGTGTTTGGGCAAGTGTATTGTTTTACCTTTCACCATTCATTATTCTGAGTGAAGTTACGTTGCTCCCTATTCTCTGCTCTCCTGCCCCTGACTGCATACACCAGTTACACCCACCATTCTGACAAATATAAAATATATTTAGATTTGTTTAACCATTTTATTGGTTACTATTTGATGCCATATGTGTTATCTCATAGTTTTGATCTTCACTGTTATTCTACATTGTAGAAAATAGTACAAATCAAGAAAAACCTTTGAATGAGTAGGTGTGTCCAAACTTTTGACTGATACTGTATATTGTGAATCACTCATAAGTTAGAAAACAAATGCAGATTTGATTTTTAGGTCATATCGCCCAGCCCTACTGTAGCTTCAGTTATTGCTTGTCCGATGTGGAGAAATGTCGTGAGCGATTTTCATGATTATCCAGGTCCGTCCTCTACAATATTGATCTGCTCCGTTCTCTGGGCATTTCATACATTTCAGTTGACATTCTGTGGCTGTAGCCGTCATGGTCTTGCAACTTTTTGCTAAAAGGTGTTCCATTTTAATCACAAATGGGAAAATAGGCCTGATGAGTGAGTCTCCGGTGAGTCAAGGTCACATTACATGACATGTATAGGAACTGTCGTTTGTGTGGCTATGTCTGAGTCTCTGTTCTAGTGTATTGAGCTTTAGTACATTGTTCCTGTAGAGGAGGTGGGTGTTCTATATCGAAGAAGGTACGTGTGTGTGTTCCACGGGTGAACACATGACGTGGGTGAGCAGCAATGGCATGATCACTGTCGTTGAATGAGTAAATCAATCTGGCTAATGAGAGAGGGTTTTGAATGGTCACTGAGATTTGATGGAGAGATGAGTTTGGGTGTTAGAGGTGCTGAAGTGATTGAGTTGAATATGAGAGTATGTCATGGAGAGTGTGATCTCTGACGTGTATGTGCGGAGGACACCGTGTTGTTGAGCAGGCTGCGGGGGGGATGTAAGCGCTGGGCGCTGGAGTGTTTGATGAATGTGATGTTACAGGTTGACAATAGGTCGCCGCTACCCTTTTCAACAGAGCATTCAGGCCTGGATCAGACTCTCTGTGATGGCCCTGTGATACATGTGTGTCTCTGGCCGCCTCATTTCTGCAAACAGGAAAGGCGCAAGCTTCTGGCCCCTGTCTCTGCTGACTCCTCCATTGTGTGGGGCCACTGTGGCGGAATAGGCTTTGTGGTGGGCTTTTTGGGGATCTCACCCCCATCTCTGTCCTACCCCATCTGAGCCTGACTGACAGGAGGACATGGAGCCAGAGAGGGGTTACCCCCCCAGGAGAGGAGAGGCCATCAGCTGATGTGAAGTGTGTAGAGAGGGGGTTTGCTGCAGTGATTAACATTCCTCTTTATTTGCATATAGTCATAGAGAAATGCTATCATCCAGTGCTGTGGGGGGTTGGTCTGGGCGGCCATGCAGCTCCTGGACTGGTAGAACAAAATGATTTGATCAGCAGTATGTGTGTTATTAAAGGCGTCCCATCCTAAAACGTTCAGAACAGTTCATTTTGCGACATTTTTGTAATTTTGGTTTTCGGCAAAAAAAGCCACATTTCGGTAGCCGAAGTCTTCGCCCCTTCATCATTGGTTAACCTAGGGATTCTTCAATTAAGTGTTTGTCATTAAACTATTGACGTGTTCTCCTGCACATTTTTCCACATGAGAAATACGGCACCAAACATCTTTGTTTGATGTAAAATTGCGTGACTAAGATCTCTGCAAAAATGTATTGAGTTATCTTCGATTAATTCTGACTATCTTGAGGAAGTGGCGACGGCGTCTCAAGATGGACAAACAGTACTACACAAGCGAAGGTCTTTTAAAGGAGTATGCGAATACACTCATTCTGTTCGCCCAGTCGAGTTTGGCTAGGCGCCAGCCAAACCGAAGCACGCGAAAGGCTTAAGACTCCTTGTATTCTCTCTGCCTGTCTTGAAAAAGGAGCTAAAGAATTGTTGTGTTGGGGCTTCTAGTTCCTGTCTGTCTTGGTGAGGGAGTGTGGCTCCATCCCCCTGGCGTAGAGTTGCCTGCGTGCCCGTCTGGCATGTTGTGCACTGGGCTAATTACCTCCAGGCGATTGTGCTGGGCTCCATTTCTCCCTCTCCCTGATTATCTGGGAAAACAGACCAGCTAAGGAGGAAAGCAGGTCAGGGAGGGGAGAAGGGAAGGGGGGAGAGTAGTGATTGGGAGAAAGAGAGGTGGCGGTGATGCTGCTTTCTCTGTCCTGCTTTACCTCGGAGCTCGCATCATTCTCCTGAAAGTGATGCCCTCTCCTCTCCTGGTGTCTGGCTGGTCAGAGGCTAGGTGGGCCTCAACGCAGCACAGCTCAGAACCCCAGAGGCATTTCTGAATGCCTTGTTTTCATGCTTGACATTAGTAAAGAGCTATTCTTCTGAACCATCACACAGACATGCCCCCCTTACATTATGTTTGTGTTGTATGTGTTGCGTGTTTGACAAGGGGATGGGCAGGAGCTTCACAGTTTTTGTTGCCACCAAACACACCAGCCTTCCTCCAATTCTAGAAAGAATAGCCAGTTTCCTTCTAACTGTTACGCCTAAAGCAGGGTTTTATATTGGGGATTATCTTGTGGGCAGCAGAGCAGGATGAGCGCTTTGGGAGCGTTCCTCCCTTTCCTGTCTCAAATGATTCATTCATTCATTCTGCTCAACATAGCAGGAAGAGACTACTGCTCTCATGTTCCAGTGCTGCTGTGTCACTACACTAGCAATTCTATCTCCAAGTCTGTAGCCTACTTTATTACAGATGTATTACCCCTTTATAATACCCTTATTGATAAAGGATTTCTAAGAGCCATTATTGTATAATTTCACATCTTTCAGAGTCCCATCACAAAAGGATATCCTGTTTTTCACGGTGTAGGAGAGTTCTATAGGGCTCAGTGTCTTAGCCCTCCACCATCTTAGCCCTCCCCCATTCCAGCTGTGACATCTTGTTTGTGTGATTATGACCACTACACTGTGTGTGTGTTTGTTTTCCCTCTGATGGCTCTGTTAAAGGGTCACAAGGTGATTATCCTGGTCATATTGTAGCACGTTAAAGGAAAACTCCACACCAAAACCATATTTTTGTTTCTGTTTCATTAGTCCATTGTTGATATATTCCCAACATGTTTTTCATGTCAGCTATCAAGTTTTCAAGATATATAACTTTCGAAATACAGCCGGTACGATGCATTTTGCATCATATAATGCTATGTTTTTCATCATATGATGCAAAATGCATCTTACCGGCTGTATTTCTGTCTTTTGAAAGTTATTTATCCTAACTTGATTGCTCACATGCAAAACATTTTGGGACCATATCAACAATGGACTAATGAAACAAAAAAATATAGTTTTGGGGTGAAATGTTCCTTTAATTAAGGACAACCATGACAAATTTAGTAAATCATCCATTATGTGGGTTTAGGGGTCAAAGGTTTGTCCCATAAATCCACTGCAGCGGCTCGGCAGACGTAAACATGCTCAGGCACCATAATGGCTATCAACACGAGGCTGGCGCTCAATGAAGGGGAGGAGGAGAAGAGAGGAGGGGGCCCGGTTGGAGGGCTAGGGGAGAGGAGGGGGCACGGAATAGGGCTAGGGGAGAGGAGGGGGCACGGGATAGGGCTAGGGAAGAGGAGGGGGTCCGGGGGAGGGCTATTGAAAGGAGAGGGGGGCCAGGGAATGGGGGAGGCATAAAGCTGATCTGATCACAACAGAGAGAAGCTTATACATTAGCTGTAGAACGACATACATTAAGGGTGATTAGAGAGGTCTTGTTGTCTCATTAAGGGTGGTCACGGTCTCATTAAGGTTGATTAGAGAGGTGTTGGTGTGTTGGTGGCGTGTGACTCGGATGATTTGTGTGATGGGAATGAATATGACTGTAAAGTAGAGGGTATTTCTGGGTATGTAGTTAGTGTATTAGCTGTGGGCTCTCCACAGTCTGGCTAGTGTGTGTGGAGCAGACTGTCCTAACAAAGCCCTGTCATCTCATCCCCAGCAGGCAGGCAGACACTCCCCCTGGGTCCTGTGTTTGGCCCTCCCTCCCTCCCCAGCTCTAAGCCTGATTGATTTATGTCGCCTCCAATTCATCACCTTATCAGTGACCAGGGGAATATTGTAATTAACCATTAGATAGCAGAGAAGGCCATTTAAACTGTTGTTTTTTACATTTATGAATTGGGCTTATCTGAGGCACGGTCTGTTGATATGATTAGTGTATTGACGCAGGATGTGTTTTGGGGGATAGTGGTTGTGACAGCTCGGTATCATGGTCAAAATCTTTTTGCCTGATAAACTTTTGGGATGCTGTTTTAGAGGTTGTGAGCCGGTGTGCGACGCTGTGTCGGAGGAGGCTGTGTGTGTCGGAGGCTGTGTTCTGAGGTTGTATCTATTCTAGGGAGGCTGGCTATGTCAGACCCTGTGTCAGATGGAGGCTGTGTGTCGTAGCCTATGTCATAGCCTGTGTTGTAGGATGTGTGATGTATGTATTGTAGGCTGGGGATTGTGTGTCTGGATTAGGGGTGATTAGTAAAGACACTGAGCCCCAACTCCTCCTAGCCACAATGGGGATTACTCCCCCAGTCCCTTAGTCCCCTCTCCTTGCCCCTAGTCCGCTCTCCTTGCCCCTAGTCCGCTCTCCTTGCCCCTAGTCCGCTCTCCTTCCCCCTAGTCCGCTCTCCTTCCCCCTAGTCCGCTCTCCTTCCCCCTAGTCCGCTCTCCTTCCCCCTAGTCCGCTCTCCTTGCCCCTAGTCCGCTCTCCTTGCCTCTAGTCCGCTCTCCTTGCCCCTAGTCCGCTCTCCTTGCCCCTAGTCCGCTCTCCTTGCCCCTAGTCCGCTCTCCTTGCCCCTAGTCCGCTCTCCTTGCCCCTAGTCCGCTCTCCTTGCCCCTAGTCCCCTCTCCTTGCCCCTAGTCCGCTCTCCTTCCCCCTAGTCCGCTCTCCTTGCCCCTAGTCCGCTCTCCTTGTCCCTAGTCCGCTCTCCTTGTCCCTAGTCCGCTCTCCTTGTCCCTAGTCCCCTCTCCTTGCCCCTAGTCCGCTCTCCTTGCCCCTAGTCCGCTCTCCTTCCCCTCCAGTCCGCTGTCCTTCCCTTCCAGTGCGCTCTGCTTCCCCTCCAGTCCCCTCTCCATCCCCCAAGTCCCCTACTCCCCCAGTCCCCTTTCCTTCCCCTACTCCCCCAGTCCCCTCTGCTTCCCCTACTCCCCCAGTCCTCTCTGCTTCCCCTACTGCCCCAGTCCTCTCTGCTTCCCCTACTGCCCCAGTCCCCTCTGCTTCCCCTACTGCCCCAGTCCCCTCTGCTTCCCCTACTCTCCTAGTCCCCTCTTCTTCCCCTACTGCCCCAGTCCCCTCTGCTTCCCCTACTCTCCTAGTCCCCTCTCCTTCCCCTACTCCCCCAGTCCCCTCTGCTTCCCCTACTGCCCCAGTCCCCTCTGCTTCCCCTACTCTCCTAGTCCCCTCTCCTTCCCCTACTGCCCCAGTCCCCTCTGCTTCCCCTACTGCCCCAGTCCCCTCTGCTTCCCCTACTCTCCTAGTCCACTCTGCTTCCCCTACTGCTCCAGTCCACTCTGCTTCCCCTACTCTCCTAGTCCACTCTGCTTCCCCTACTGCTCCAGTCCACTCTGCTTCCCCTACTGCCCCACTCCCCACTCCTTCCCCTACTCTCCTAGTCCCCTCTCCTTCCCCTACTCTCCTAGTCCCCTCTCCTTCCCCTACTCTCCTAGTCCCCTCTCCTTCCCCTACTCTCCTAGTCCCCTCTCCTTCCCCTACTCTCCTAGTCCCCTCTCCTTCCCCTACTGCCTCAGTCCCCTCTCCTTCCCCTACTCTCCTTCCTCTACTGCCTCAGTCCCCTCTCCTTCCCCTACTCCCCCAGTCCCCTCTCCCTCCCTTACACCCCCAGTCCCCTCTCCCTCCCCTACTCTCCTAGTCCCCTCTCCTTCCCCCCTAGTCCCCTCTCCTTCCCCCCTAGTCCCCTCCCCTTCTCCCCTAGTCCCCTCTCCTTCCCCCCTAGTCCCCTCCCCTTCTCCCCTACTGCCCCAGTCCCCTCTCCTTCCCCTACTCTCCTAGTCCCCTCTCCTTCCCCTACTCTCCTAGTCCCCTCTCCTTCCCCTACTGCCCCCTCTCCTTCCCCTACTGCCCCCTCTCCTTCCCCTACTGCCCCTAGACCCCTCTCCTTCCCCTACTCCCCTAGTCCCCTACTGCCCCAGTCCCCTCTCCTTCTCCTACTGCCCCCTCTCCTTCCCCTACTGACCCTAGTCCCCTCTCCTTCCCCTACTCCCCTAGTCCCCTACTGCCCCAGTCCCCTCTCCTTCTCCTCCTCAAATCCCCCCCAAAATTATTGGTCATAACCATACACATGGTTAGCAGATGTTAATGCAAGTGTAGCGAAGTGCTTGTGCTTCTAATTCCGACCATGCAGTAATATCTAACAGTAATCTATCAAATTTACAACAACTACCTTATACACACACAAGTGTAAAGGAATGAATAAGAATATGTACATATAAATATATGGATGAGCGGTGGCCGAACAACATAGGCAAGATGCAGTAGATGGTATAGAGTACAGTATATACATATGAGATGAGTAATGTAGGGTATGTAAACATTATATAAAGTGGCATTGTTTAAAGTGACAAGTGATACATGTATTACATCCAATCCAATTTTTTATTATTGAAGTAGCTAGAGATTTGAGTCAGTATGTTGGCAGCAGCCACTCAATGTTAGTTATGGCTGTTTAACAGTCTGATGGCCTTGAGATATAAGTTGTTTTTCAGTCTCTCGGTCCCAGCTTTGATGCACCTGTACTGACCTCGCCTTCTGGATGATAGCGGGGTGAACAGGCAGTGGTTGTTGTCCTTGATGATCTTTATGGCCTTCCTGTGACATCGGGTGGTGTAGGTGTCCTGGAGGGCAGGTAGTTTGCCCCCAGTGATGCGTTGTGCAGACCTCACTACCCTCTGGAGAGCCTTGCGGTTGTGGGCAGAGCAGTTGCCATACCAGGCGGTGATACAGCCCAACAGGATACTCTCGATTGTGCATCATTAGAGGTTTGTGAGTGCTTTTGGCGACAAGCCAAATTTCTTCAGCCTCCTGAGGTTGAAGAGGCGCTGTTGCACCTTCTTCACCATGCTGTCTGTGGGGGTGGACCGTTTCAGTTTGTCCGTGATGTGTACGCAGAGGAACTTAAAACTTTCTACCTTCTCCACTACTGTCCCGTCGATGTGGATAGGGGGGTGCTCCCTCTGCTGTTTCCTGAAGTCCACGATCCTCTCCTTTGTTTTGTTGACGTTGAGTGTGAGCTTATTTTCCTGACAACCACACTCTGAGGGCCCTCACCTCCTCCCTGTAGGCTGTCTCATCGCTGTTGGTAATCAAGCCTACCACTGTAGTGTCGTCTGCAAACTTGATGATTGAGTTGGAGGCAGGCGTGCATGGCCACACCGTCGTGGGTGAACAGGGAGTACAGGAGAGGGCTGCGAAAGCACCCTTGTGGGGCCCCAGTGTTGAGGATAAGCAGGATGGAGATTAGAGGTCGATACCGATTATTGGAGGACAAAAAAAAAGCCAATACCGATTAATTGGCCGATTTATTAGAATTTTTATACATAGATATATATACAGTGCCTTGCGAGAGTATTCGGCCCCCTTGAACTTTGCGACCTTTTGCCACATTTCAGGCTTCAAACATAAAGATATAAAACTGTATTTTTTTGTGAAGAATCAACAACAAGTGGGACACAATCATGAAGTGGAACGACATTTATTGGATATTTCAAACTTTTTTAACAAATCAAAAACTGAAAAATTGGGCGTGCAAAACTTTTCAGCCCCCTTAAGTTAATACTTTGTAGCGCCACCTTTTGCTGCGATTACAGCTGTAAGATAACTGTGTAGATATCCATAGGAAAAGGTAACTGATCAATATTGGCTAAATATAAGCGAAGATCATTTTTTTTTGTAGAGTGGATTTATGAAAATATTTTGACAAACGTTACCTTAACCTAGTGAGATTTACATGGGTATCAAAACGCCGAGGTGGTTTAAGTCTGCACCCTAACCTGCACCCTAACCGGCACGAAACACAGACCTTATTTGAAGTAGATCAAGACATTCTGTATGGAAGACATGAATGGTAAAATAACGAAGGAACCCCTTTCAAGTTCAGCCAAGTTATTACAGCGCATCAACTATTTCTCTCTAAACCATATACCTTTGACTAATCCAGAAACTATCACCTCGAAAACAAAATGTTTATTCCGTTCCGTATTTTATCTAACAGGTGGCATCCATGAGTCTATATATTCCTGTTACATTGCACAATCTTCAATGTTAGGTCATAATTACGTAAAATTCTGGCAAATTAGTTCGTAAAGAGGCAGGCGGCCCAAACTGTTGCATATACCCTGACTCTGCGTGCAATGAACGCAAGAGAAGTGACACAATTTCACCTGGTTAATATTGGTGCTAACCTGGATTTATTTTAGCTAAGTATGCAGGTTTAAAAATACATACTTGTGTATTGATTTTAAAAAGGCATTGATGTTTATGGTTAAGTACACATTGGAGCAATGACAGTCATTGATTGATTGTTTTTTTTAATGCTAGCTAGCAACTTACCTTAGCTAACTGCATTAGCTAACAGGCAGGCTCTTCGTGGAGTGCAATGTAATCAGGTGTTAGAGCATTGGACTAGTTAACTGTAAGGTTGCAAGATTGGATCCCCCGACATGACACGGTTAAAAATCTGTCGTTCTGCCTCCTAGGCCGTCATTGAAAATAAGAATGTGTTCTTAACGGACTTGCCTAGTTAAATAAAGATTAAATAAAGGTGTAAAAAGTCCCCTTTCCTTCTCCTACTGTCCCAGTCCCCTCTCCTTCCCCCCTAGTCCCCTACTGCCCCAGACCCCTTTCCTTCTCCTACTCCACCAGTCCCCTCTCCGTCCCCCACTCCCCTAGTCCCCTACTCTCCCAGTCCCGTCTCCTTTCCCCTACTTCCCCAGTCCCCTCTCATTCCCCTACTTCCCTAGTCCCCTCTCCTTCCCCCTACTCCCCCATTCCCCTCTCCTTCCCCCACTCTCCCGGTCCCCTCTCCGTCCCCCACTCCCCTAGTCCCCTACTCTCCCAGTCCCGTATCCGTCCCCCTACTTCCCCAGTCCCCTCTCTGCCCTACTCTCCCAGTCCCGTCTCCTTCCCCCTACTTCCCCAGTCCCCTCTCTGTCCTACTCTACCAGTCCCCTCTCCTTCCCCCTACTCCCCCATTCCCCTCTCCTTCCCCCACTCTCCCAGTCCCCTCTCTGTCCCCCACTCCCCTAGTCCCTTACTCTCCCAGTCCCGTCTCCTTCCCCCTACTTCCCTAGTCCCCTCTCCACCATGGCCACTCTCCCAGCCATACCCCTGGTCCTGTACAGGAAGTTGTGGTCGCCATGACCATCCATCCAGGGAGCACTGTCCTCTCCTTTTATTTATTTATTTCTATACAATTGAAGTTGGAAGTTTACATACACTTAGGTTGGAGTCATTAAAACACTCCACAAATGTCTTGTTAACAAACTATAGTTTTGGCAAATCGGTTAGGACATCTACTTTGTGCATGACACAAGTAATTTTCCCAACAATTGTTTACAGACAGATTATTTCACTTATAATTCACTGTATCACAATTCCAGTGGGTCAGACGTTTACATACACTAAGTTGACTGTGCCTTTAAACAGCTTGGAAAATAATGTCATGGCTTGAGAAGCTTCTGATAGGCTAATTGACATCATTTGAGTCAATTGGAGGTGTACCTGTGGATGTATTTCAAGGCCTACCTTCAAACTCAGTGCCTCTTTGCTTGACATCTTGGGAAAATCAAAGGAAATCACCCAAGACCTCAGGAAAAAATATTGTAGACCTCCACAAGTCTGGTTCATCCTTGGGAGCAATTTCCAAACACCTGAAGGTACCACGTTCATCTGTACAAACAATAGTACACAGGTATAAACACCATGGGACCACCATGGGACCACCGCTCAGGAAAGAGACGCTTTCTGTCTCCTAGAGATGAACGTACTTTGGTGCGAAAAGTGCAAATCAATCCCAGAACAACAGCAAAGGACCTTGTGAAGATGCTCGAGGAAACAGGTACAAAAGTATTTATATCCACAGTAAAACGAGTCCTATATCGAAATAACCTGAAAGGCCACTCAGCAAGGAAGAAGCCACTGCTCCAAAACTGCCATAAAAAAAGCCAGACTACGGTTTGCAACTGCACATGGGGACGAAGATCGTACTTTTTGGAGAAATGTCCTCTGGTCTGATGAAACAAAAATAGAACTGTTTGGCCATAATGACCATTGTTATGTTTGGAGGAAAAAGGGGGAGGCTTGCAAACTGAAGAACACCATCCCAACTGTGAAGCACGGGGGTGTCAGCATCATGTTGTGGGGGTACTTTGTTGCAGGAGGGACTGGTGCACGAGGGAAGAACATGATGTGGATATATTGAAACAACATCTCAAGACATCAGGAAGTTAAAGCTTGGTTGCAAATGGGTCTACCAAATGAACAATGACCCCAAACATACTTCCAAAGTTGTGGCAAAATGGCTTCAGGACAACAAAGTCAAGATATTGGAGAGGGCCATCACAAAGCCCTCACCTCAATCATATAGAACATTTGTGGGCAGAACTGAAAAAGCGTGGGCAAGCAAGGAGGCCTACAAACCTGACTCAGTTACACCAGCTCTGTCAGGAGGAATAGGCCAACATTTCCCCAACTTATTGTGGGAAGCTTGTGGAAGGCTACCTGAAATGTTTGACCCAAGTTAAACAATTTAAAGGCAATGCTACCAAATACTAATTGAGTGTATGTAAACTTCTGACCCACTGGGAATGTGATGAAAGAAATAAAAGCTGAAAGAAATAATTCTCTCCACTATTATTCTGACATTTCTCACATTCTTAAAATAAAGTGGTGATCCTAACTGCCCTAAAACAGGGAATTTTTACTAGGATTAAATGTCAGCAATTGTGAAAGACTGTGTTTAAATGTATTTGGCTACAGTGTATGTAAACTTCTGACTTCAACTGTGTGTATATATATATTTTTTGTTTGTTACATAAACATTTTACATACATGGCACATTTTTTTACACAGTTACATAACAAAGATGAGGTAGTCACCTGGAATGCATTTCAATGAACAGGTGTGCTTTGTTAAAAGTAATTTGTGGAATTTCTCTCCTTAATGTTTTTGAGCCAATCAGTTGTGTTGTGACAAGGTAGGGTTGGTATACAGAAAATAGCCCTATTTGGTAAAAGACCAAGTCCATATTATGGCAAGAACAGCTCAAATAATCAAAGAGAAACAACATCATTACTTTAAGACATGAAGGTCAGTCAATCTGGAAAATGTCAAGAACTTAAAAAAAAAAAATCAAGCGCAGTTGCTAAAAGCATCAAGCTTTATGATGAAACTGGCTCTCATGGGGACCGCCACAGGAAAGGAATAGCTGCTGCAGAGGATACATTCATTAGAGTTACCAGCCTCAGAAATTGCAGCCCAAATAAATGCTTCACAGAGTTGAAGTAACAGACACATCTCAACATCAACTGTTCAGAGGAGACTGCATGAATCAGTCCTTCATGGTCAAAATGTAGCAAAGAAACCACTACCAAATGACACCAATAAGAAGAAGAGACTTGCTTGGGCCAAGAAACATGAACAATGGACATTAGACCGGTGGAAATCTTGAGACTTTTGGTTCCAACCACCGTGTCTTTGTGAGACGCTGTGTAGGTGAACGGATGATCTCCGCATGTGTGGTTCCCACCGGGAAGCATGGAGGAGGAGGTGTGATGGTGTGGGGGTGCTTTGCTGGTGACACTGTCAGTGATTTTTTTTGAATATAAGGAATACTTAACCAGCATGGCTACCACTGCATTCTGCAGCGATACGCCACCCCATCTTGTTTGCGCTTAGTGGGACTATCATTTGTTTTTCAACAGGACAATGACCCAACACACCTCCCAGGCTTTGTAAGGGCTATTTTACCAAGAAGGGGAGTGATGGAGTGCCCTAAAACAGGCATCAGATTACCTGGCCTCCACAATCACCCAACCTCAACCCATTTGAGATGGTTTGGGATGAGTTGAACGCAGAGTGAAGGAAAAGCATTCCAGGTAAAGTTGGTTGAGAGAACCTGTGACCAGAAACAAGCTACATGGGGACGATACCAGAATAAATGATCTCATGATTCTGTTTCTTCACAGAGAAATCTGCAGAGCTGAGATTGTTATATAACATTCTGTTTTTGGCAAGAATGTTGTATAATAATTAATAATAGTTGTGCCTAATCAGTTAGTTAGGTACTCCATTTGCTGGTCCCCTTTCATTCAATGTTTAGCTTTACATTTGTCATTGACTGCTACAATTAATTGGGGTCTCTGGAAATAATTTTGTCTCGGGTCTGGTGTTGAGCCATGAGCCATCTGTCTGTTCACACTGCCTCAGAGGACCCAAAGCTCCCCCAGGCTCAAGTCTTCAGGCTCTAGCAGTGTCCTAGTCAGTCAGTCAGCCCCAGAAGGTCCATTATGGGTGCCTGTCTGTAGGGGGGTTATGGGGTCGGCTGGTTGCTGGGACAGAGTGGACTGTAGTGTCCTGGTAAGTCAGTCAGCCCCAGAAGGTCCATTATGGGTGTCTGTTGGGGGTTATGGGGTTCTGTGGCAGAGTGGACTGGAGGGAGGGAGGGAATGGAAGTATTGCTGACTGTTCCCCCTGTCTTTCTTTGAGGATAATGACTATCTGCTGGGTTTCTATTCTGAGCCACTTCCTAATCTGACCCTAATGGGATTTACCCTTCTTCTTTCTTTATTTGGATGTTTACATGTGTGAGGAGCAGTGCGGCGTCCACGCTTGTTACATTATGTGTTGCAGCATGATGTGTGTTCTATCCACTGCTAGGCTGACACATTGACTTCCCCATTTGATTTAGAAATGGGATTTCAGCATAAGGCCATTGAGATGAGGCACATCGGCAGTAGAATAGATGGTCCTGTGAGTTGTCATGATATCAGTATTGTAACACCACAAAACTCTATTTTCTCTATTTTTTCTATTTTTTTAAATAAACAGGAAGCAGAATGAACTCTATGGTCCTTTAAAAACCTGCTGTATGTAAAATATTGTGTGCTATATATTTTGTGTGAGGGGGGGGGGGGGGGGGGGGGGGGGGATGTAACTCTGGAAGACAGCAGGAGGCTGTGTGTTTGAAACATTAGAATGTTTTTCTCTGCATGTTTTGTCATTGTTTCCCTGTCACAATACTTCAGAGTATCAAGATACTGGTATCGTGACAACCCTATTATATGGCATCACCAGGTTGCTAGCTACAGTCCTATCAAATGAATCCATTACTGGATGGACTGTATTGTCTGGCCCTCTAGGACAGGGGTTCCCACTTTCAGTCAGGCCCCCTTCCAACATTGGGGAACATCCTGACCCCCCCCCCCCCCCCCCTGCGCATACACGCCACATCTATTTCTATGGTCACATGCACTGTTCATGACACAAACTGACTGTTTGTCATGTCTAATGTGTATTGATGTGATATTTGAGGGAGTCAAACATTACAACAAAATCTAAGGGCTTAAAAACCTAGCTAAAAAATGTGAGCTGACATGGGCTAGTTGATCTTGACATTTTTTGTCAAGTTATACATAGCTCTGTAAGGTATGCAGTCAGGGCATCAAATTAGCGTTTTGGTCTACCGGCCACTATGGCAGGTGCACCAGCTAATTTGATGCCCTGACTGCATACCTTAGGGAGCTATGTATAACTTGACAAAAAATGTAAAAGAAATCTACTAGCCACAATATTTTTTTCAAGCAAAAATTACACCGACAAAAAACAGATGAGCATGCTTTATGTTTCTAAAACAATACATGTATTACTAGTAACAAGTAATGTGGTATATTGTTTAATTACCTGAGTCTTTTATGGAAATACTTTGAAAACAGCTACTGCAGCATTTATTTTACTATAAATGTAATCATACTTGCAAATTTTTATTCACGAATGCGAGTGAAATGCTTGCAATGTGGAGTCCTGACCACACCACCCGGTGAAATAAACATCTTACCCGGCAATGCCAAAATCTGTACATTTTTAGGCCCTGTATGCAATGACTGACATTACATCAGTCTTATTTTTTCAGAGGGGGGATTCCCCCCCTGCTGATCTACAGTTTGTGAACCAATATCTTCCTTCGCCACCTCCCTAGGAGTTTTGTCTGAAGCTTTCCTGGCTCTCCCTGTCACAGACTCCTTCCACACCTCTCAGACTAGATTTAACACCCCATCCTCCCGTCATCCTCCACGGTGTCCCCTCATGAACTCTCTCCGTTCTCCCCATCACACGTGGTCTTTATCTGTTGTCAGTTCATTTAGAGGAGGGACTGGGAAGGACACATTTTCTTTCATTGGAATAATGTCCACATTTCTCACCATTATGCTTCCTGCTTATATTAGAGGGAGTTGAGCTGAGGGAAGACAGACCCAGGAGAAGAGAGACTGTGAATACTCAATGTGAGACGGTGGATGCTCACTGTCTGCAAGGCATCACATTCTGCTGTATCTGCCGAGTATATGAGCCTGAAGTTCCTCTGTTCTTTCCCCTCACGGTTGCTCAGACACAGATCTGCCTGTGCATCTCGACGTCTGTGTATTAAAGGGGACTCATTGTTGGAGTACGGATTTAACTAGTCCCAATTTTTACGTCTGAATTAGGGGGTGAGTCAGTGTGTGTGCGTACTTACCTCCATGAATATTTACCAGCATTTTAATATAGCTCTGGTAGCAGGTAAACTGTCCCCTGGCAGGTCACCTCTTCCCTGTTTCCTAGTAGATGTGGTAGAGAGAGTAGTGCTGCCACTAGCTCAGGGGACGAGTGGTGTCCTATAGCAGAACATGGAGTAGCAGGCCAGTGACTGATGGAGCTGTCTATCCTGGTGGAGGGAGGGAGGCAGCATACTGTGGCCCAATCCTCTGGATTAAGACAGCCTCCCGTAGGGCAGGAAGAGAGAGCATGGAGCCTGCAGCAGGAGGACAGGGGGAGCAGCCTCACCGTCGCTCCGCCCTAAAGACCCCCAGCAGCCCTATCACTCCACCCCAACCCCCGGATCCCACTGAGAGAATTACGACAGACACAATAGAACAAACAAATAACAGGCCCTGATCAACAGACAATAGACAGATCCAATCTGTTATCTGACCACTTAAACAAACATGCTGTGTCAGCTAATGGGCCTTTTAGTTAACTGTCTGTCTGGAGGTTTTAATCTGGATAGATCCTTCACGGGAGGGGAGGTGAGAGGGACCAGGCCGCATAGCTGTCGGGGGGGGGGGGGGGGGGGGGGGGTCACTGTAACCAGGGAGAAATCCTGTCCTGTCCTCTCCTGTAGAGAATGAGATATGCCCCCCCCTCCTTCCCCATGGTGTTAGGGCCTTAACTCTGACCATGCCACAGCTCAGTCAGACCACAGGGGAGTGGATGGGAAGAGGTTCTGGACAGGAGCAGTGCATGGCCATGGTGTGTCTCTCTCCTCTCCTGGCTGTTACCTGATTTTTCTCTCTGGGCGGCTGCTCTGTGGCTCTGCTCTGACATATTCATCAGCAGTCTCTCCTGATCAGAGTTCAGTCTTTTCTCCTGGGATCTGTCTCTGGCCAGGACGACATGGAGGAGTTAGTCTAGTGCACCCCACACCACACCAACTCCCCACACCCCACCCCACACCAACACCCACACTCCACCCCACACCAACACCCCACACCAACACCAACACCCACACCCCACACCACACCAACTCCCAACACCAACACCCACACCCCACACCCACACCCCACCCCACACCAACTCCCCACCCCGCACCAACCCCCCACACCAACACCCACACCCCACTTCACACCAACACCCCTACCCCACACCAACACCCACACCCCACCCCACACCAACACCCCTCCCCACCCCACACCAACACCAACTCCCAACACCCCTCCACACCAACACCAACTCCCAACACCAACACCCCTCCCCACCCCACACCAACACCCCACCCCAAACCAACACCCACACCAACACCCACACCCCACCCCACACCAACTCCCAACACCCACACCCCTCCCCACACCAACACCCCTCCCCAGACCCACACCCATCTCCATGTATTAAACAGCAGGATTTGATGACACTATGAAAGTCCTGCCTACTGCCTGGATTATGTCCGATGCGGTTTTTGAATGGGATTCAAGAGTATATCATCAAATTCATGAAAATGCAGTCATTGAATACATATTTAAGCAATAAGGCCCGAGGGGGTGTGGTATGTAGCCAATACCATGGCTATGGGCTGTCTAGGCAGATTTCCTCTGTCCAGTGTCTGTGTTCTTTTGCCTTTCTTAATATTTTCTTTTTATTGCCAGTCTGAGATATGTATTTTTCTTTGCAACTCTGCCTAGAAGGCCAGCATCCCGGAGTCGCCTCTTCACTGTTGACTTTGAGACTGGTGTTTAGCTGGTACTATTTACTGAAGCTGCCAGTTGAGGACTTGTGAGGCATCTGTTTCTCAAACTAGACACTCTAATGTACTTGTCCTCTTGCTCAGTTGTGCACCGGGGCCTCCCACTCCTCTTTCTATTCTGGTTAGTGCCAGTTTGCGCTGTTCTGTGAAGGGAGTAGTGCCCAGCGTTGTATGAGATCTTCAGTTCCTTGGCAATTTCTCGCATTGAATTGCCTTCATTTCTCAAATCAAGAATAGACTGACAAGTTTCAGAAGAAAGTTCATTGTTTCTGGCTAGTTTGAGCCTGTTATCGAACCGACAAATGCTGACGCTCCAGATACTCAACTAGTCTAAAGAAGGCCAGTTTAATTGCTTCTTTAATCAGAACAACAGTTTTCAGCTGTGCTAACATAATTGCAAAAACATTTTTTAATGATTAATTAGCCTTTTAAAATGAGAAACTTGGATGAGCTAACACAACGTGCCGTTGGAACACAGGAGTGATGGTTGCTGATAATGGGCCTCTGTACGCCTATGTAGATATTCCATTAAAAATCTTCAGTTTCCAGCTACAATAGTCATTTACAACATTAACAATGTCTACACTGTATTTCTGATCAATTTGACAAAAAAAATGCTTTTCTTTCAAAAACAAGGACATTTCTAAGTGACCCCAAACCTTTGAATGGTAGTGTATATTGAATGACTGCGTTTTTATGAATTTGATGATATACTCTTGAATCACATTCAAAAACAGCAAGGGACATGATCCAGGAAGTTATGAGCAGTTTTTCCACAGGGGTCAGGTTCAAAAGCTGTTGGTGATGGCCAGATATTTATGTTCTGTGAAGGCAGATTGGACAGGTCAGGTCAGGTGACATTGACCCCTGGCACCAGGCCAGAGTGGATTGAGAAATTGATGTGTGTGTTTGTTTGTGAGGCGTGTGCGTCCTTTAATGAAGCAGTTTTGCCTGCGTCCTTCAAACAGATTTTACTGTGAGACGTTATGGTTATATAAGTATCTGCTGCTCACGTCATCCATTTGCGTACGTGTGTGGGTGTGTGTTAACTTTCGTGTGTAATTGAAACCATAGGTCTACTCCCCTTGCCAAGTCTGCATATGAATGACATTAATTGCCATGCAACTGGCCGTTTACTAAGCTAAATACTACACTCGTATACTAGAGAAGCTAAACTACAGGTATTGTACCATTCCCTCCCTCACCTTTCTCCCTCCCACTCTCGGCCTCATTTGTACCGACCATATCTGTTCGCGCTAGTATTTGCATCGACCTTGTCATGTCATGCTAGAAAATGTGCCAAGTTAAAGTGTGAGCCTATTAGACTGCGGGAGATGTTAGGAATAGAATGTGGGGTTCTCCAAAGTCAACTTTGGGCTATTAAAAAGCATTTGTTAGGCTCTGAAAGTAACTCCACACCGTTTAAAAACTCACTCTCTCACCGCTGTTGTCACTCTCTGTTCCCCTGCAGGTTGGATGGTTTTCCTCCCGGTCACCATGATAACCATCTCTCTCTGTTCCCCTGCAGGTTGGATGGTTTTCCCCCAGCCCCGGTCACAATGATAACCATCTCTCTCTGTTCCCCTGCAGGTTGGATGGTTTTCCCCCAGCCCCGGTCACAATGATAACCATCTCTTTCTGTTCCCCTGCAGGTTGGATGGGTTTCCCCCTGGTCACCATGATAACCATCTCTCTCTGTTCCCCTGCAGGTTGGATGGTTTTCCCCCAGCCCCGGTCACAATGATAACCATCTCTCTCTGTTCCCCTGCAGGTTGGATGGGTTTCCCCCTGGTCACCATGATAACCATCTCTCTCTGTTCCCCTGCAGGTTGGATGGTTTTCCCCCAGCCCCGGTCACCATGATAACCATCTCTCTCTGTTCCCCTGCAGGTTGGATGGTTTTCCTCCCGGTCACCATGATAACCATCTCTCTCTGTTCCACTGCAGGTTGGATGGTTTTCCCCCAGCCCCGGTCACAATGATAACCATCTCTCTCTGTTCCACTGCAGGTTGGATGGTTTTCCTCCCGGTCACCATGATAACCATCTCTCTCTGTTCCCCTGCAGGTTGGATGGTTTTCCCCCAGCCCCGGTCACAATGATAACCATCTCTCTCTGTTCCCCTGCAGGTTGGATGGTTTTCCCCCAGCCCCGGTCACAATGATAACCATCTCTCTCTGTTCCCCTGCAGGTTGGATGGTTTTCCCCCAGCCCCGGTCACAATGATAACCATCTCTCTCTGTTCCCCTGCAGGTTGGATGGTTTTCCCCCAGCCCCGGTCACAATGATAACCATCTCTCTCTGTTCCCCTGCAGGTTGGATGGTTTTCCCCCAGCCCCGGTCACAATGATAACCATCTCTCTCTGTTCCCCTGCAGGTTGGATGGTTTTCCCCCAGCCCCGGTCACAATGATAACCATCTCTTTCTGTTCCCCTGCAGGTTGGATGGGTTTCCCCCTGGTCACCATGATAACCATCTCTCTCTGTTCCCCTGCAGGTTGGATGGTTTTCCCCCAGCCCCGGTCACAATGATAACCATCTCTCTCTGTTCCCCTGCAGGTTGGATGGTTTTCCCCCAGCCCCGGTCAACATGATAACCATCTCTCTCTGTTCCCCTGCAGGTTGGATGGTTTTCCCCCAGCCCCGGTCAACATGATAACCATCTCTCTCTGTTCCCCTGCAGGTTGGATGGGTTTCCCCCTGGTCACCATGATAACCATCTCTCTCTGTTCCCCTGCAGGTTGGATGGTTTTCCCCCAGCCCCGGTCACCATGATAACCATCTCTCTCTGTTCCCCTGCAGGTTGGATGGGTTTCCCCCTGGTCACCATGATAACCATCTCTCTCTGTTCCCCTGCAGGTTGGATGGTTTTCCCCCAGCCCCGGTCACCATGATAACCATCTCTCTCTGTTCCCCTGCAGGTTGGATGGTTTTCCCCCAGCCCCGGTCAACATGATAACCATCTCTCTCTGTTCCCCTGCAGGTTGGATGGTTTTCCTCCCGGTCACCATGATAACCATCTCTCTCTGTTCCCCTGCAGGTTGGATGGTTTTCCCCCAGCCCCGGTCACAATGATAACCATCTCTCTCTGTTCCACTGCAGGTTGGATGGTTTTCCCCCAGCCCCGGTCACCATGATAACCATCTCTCTCTGTTCCCCTGCAGGTTGGATGGTTTTCCCCCAGCCCCGGTCACAATGATAACCATCTCTCTCTGTTCCCCTGCAGGTTGGATGGTTTTCCCCCAGCCCCGGTCAACATGATAACCATCTCTCTCTGTTCCCCTGCAGGTTGGATGGGTTTCCCCCTGGTCACCATGATAACCATCTCTCTCTGTTCCCCTGCAGGTTGGATGGTTTTCCCCCAGCCCCGGTCACCATGATAACCATCTCTCTCTGTTCCACTGCAGGTTGGATGGGTTTCCCCCTGGTCACCATGATAACCATCTCTCTCTGTTCCACTGCAGGTTGGATGGTTTTCCCCCAGCCCCGGTCACCATGAGCACCATCTCTCCCACCGACTTCGACAGCCAGGAGATCCAGCAGCAGTACAATGACATCAACAACCGCTGGGACCTGGCCGCAGAGACCAACTGGGACAATGAGAACAGCTCGGCACGCCTCTTTGAGCGCTCGCGCATCAAAGCTCTGGCAGGTGGGACAACCCAATGTGTTAGTGTGTGTGTATTGTGCATACATGTGATGTGTGTCAGGGTATAGGACCAGATGTGTGTTCCAAGTACACCCTCCTGTGCTGGAACATGACCAGCCATGCAGGTTGCAGTAGTGTGGAGGGCCCAGCAGAGGGAGCAACAGGCAACCAGAGGCAGCAGCATCAGGCACCTCTGTTTTGCAACAATACTGATCTCTCTGTGGTAGTCACAGTCTCAAACACACCCCACCCTTCACAGACACACCACACCACACTGGAGGAAAAACAACTGACACCACAACTCCAGACTGTGAGTACATGATAGTACACTGATACTAGTATACTGTTAAAAGGTTAGTCTCACCATCACACATTGAAAAGCAACCACTCTCTCTGTGGTAACAGACCCGTTCAGACCCTGTCACCATCATAATGTCATATGTATGTTAATGTATGTAGATTTTTAACCACTAACCAAATGCCTTATGGATCAGTTATGGAAAGGAGAACAGAGCTGTGTGTTGGCTGTTTGTCATCTTCTCCCGACATAACTTCATAACACCACGGCAATAGATCACACTGAACTGACTAACAAACTAGTATGACCCGAGTTGTGGAGATGTGTGTGTGTGTGTGTGTGGTTAGAGGAGCTGTGTGTGTGTGTGTATTCATACAGTATTTTCCATAAGACTCCATAAGTGTGGGTGTGTGTGCTCTTTACTCCCTGGGAATGCTGCTGACACGTCTCCTTTTTACAAGTAGGGGCTTGATGTGCACATTCTTTGACACAACAGCTACAGTAGCTCCCCCTCCCCCACAGCACCCTGCATTTCTTCTACACTTTTTCAGTGATTCCCCGAGGATTTTTGGGGGCAGCGGTGGCAAAGTTGGCGGGCTGGGGAGGGTGTGGCCAATGGTGCAGTTGCAAGGTTAGCTTGGGTGGGTGTGGCAAATGGCACGGTTTTAGAGGCCGTGCAATTTTCATGCAATTTTACACATTTTTCCATGGGGTGGAGAAAATGTTGTAGTTTTAAAACTAGTCCCCTGCAATTCTACACATTTTGTCATGGGTCTGAGAGAAAAATTGCCGTTTCAAAGCTAATTTGATGAATTTTAATTTTGCATTCTCCCTGACTGTCTAGTTTTTATTTTGATGCTTGTTACTTCTCCAAGATGATCTTATTTAAAAAATATATAGCATAGGGGAAACTAGGTCTGGCCCCATTTAGTTGATAGGTTGTTGGTTGAGCAATATTTTTTTAGTCGAGCAGTGGCAAATAGATAATTATTTTTCGTGGCACACAAGACACCTGTCTGATTTGCACCTGTCTCAGTGGACTAATCCATTGAGGAGGCCGCGGGGGTGCCACGGTCCAAGAAAAAGTGGAGTGTGGCTAAGCTGCACAAGGCATGTCGCTCTTCAGAATGCACTTTCTCCTGCTATTTCCTGTTTCATAAGTTCATTATGTGCATTGTTTGCTGTTCATCAATTCCCTTTTACATATATCACCAGTAGTAGCCTACATTTACCATTAGTTCCCATCATTTCTATAATAATTTGTTTGGTTATTGTAATTTCTGTTAATGCATTCAATATATTATTACAGTTGTTTACCGTTGTCATGGTCGGAGTGGACACGTTGTTTGCAGAACTCACAACCGTTTTTTTTTTAAATTCCATTTGAATTTTGTCAATTTATTCATCGTCTTGTTTGAAATGCTCCTGTCAATGTTGAGTAAGGACGCGCACCGGGTTACTCATATAGAAGTAGGACTATAGTTCCTCAAAGTAATAGAAAAATATAGGACAATAGTTCCTGTAGGACAATAGTTCCTGTAGGACAATAGTTCCTGTAGGACAATAGTTCCTGTAGGACAATAGTTCCTGTAGGACAATAGTTCCTGTATGACAATAGTTCCTGTAGGACAATAGTTCCTGTAGGACAATAGTTCCTGTAGGACAATAGTTCCTGTAGGACAATAGTTCCTGTAGGACAATAGTTCCTGTATGACAATAGTTCTTGTAGGACAATAGTTCCTGTAGGACAATAGTTACTGTAGGACAATAGTTCCTGTAGGACAATAGTTCCTGTAGGACAATAGTTCCTGTAGGACAATAGTTCCTGTAGGACAATAGTTCCTGTAGGACAATAGTTCCTGTATGACAATAGTTCTTGTAGGACAATAGTTCCTCAAAGTATTAGAAAAATATTTCCAACTCTCTCCCTTTCAATAGCCACTCGACATGAAAGGGAAAATGTAATGCTCTGATCCAGTGGAGATTTCATAAAATACCTGATTACTTCTTATCCCATGCACAAATAGCCCACAGCTGTGTCTGTCCTGAGCTCACTGGCACGGATATTTTATGCAATGTTGCAAGTTAGCTAGTGTGCGTTTCGTGCCGACCCAGTTGATAGTTGATACAATGTTTCAATTTCGCTGTAGACAGGCCATGCATAGCCAATGTGATTTATAGGATATTTATTTTATCAGGATATTTTCTACCTGCAGGCTGCAATGTTTTTATTTTTTGGCTACTGTAGGCTATTTTTACATAGTTGGCAATGGCAATAAAAGTTACTTTTAGATTTGTATAATTTTAATTTAAATAGAAGGATATCCACAGACAATGATTTTGAGGTAAAGATTATTATAAATAAAACTGTTCCACGAAAATAGACTTATTTAATCAAATGGCGTGCATAAAGCATCATACAATTTCAGTACAGTATAGTTGATTTTATGAAAACACATAGGGTGTGCATAATATATGAAAAATACATTGAGATGAATCGATTGACTAATATTTTTGTTGTTGTTGGGGACAGTCCTAGGAGAAACAGCCTTAGCCCACAGGATCTATGATCAGTCCATTGGTCACAGGATCTATGATCAGTCAGTCCATCGGTCACAGGATCTATGATCAGTCCATTGGTCACAGGATCTATGATCAGTCAGTCCATCGGTCACAGGATCTATGATCAGTCCATTGGTCACAGGATCTATGATCAGTCAGTCCATCGGTCACAGGATCTATGATTAGTCCACCTGTCTCATCTCTCTTTTCATCCTCTACTCCCCCTACACAGTGAAGGAGCTGATATCATCTCCTGGGCCCGGGCTCATTTGCATGGATTTGGCTCTCAATTTGTGGACTCCTATATGCACAGCTAGCTCTAAATGTCCTATCTAGACTTCTATAGTCTGAGGACAGAGTCTATATATTATGTGTAGCCTCTAAGGTTCATTACTCTACGAGCTATTAGAACTGTGACTTTGATCAGCAGCTCCTTGGTTACCTGCCTTTTTTCCTGTCATGACCTAGTAGTGCCTCCTTCCCTCAGGTGTTCATTTAAATGCTTCCGGCTTCTGTTTGTGTGTGTTGGTGTGATTCATCCAACTGTGTTCGTGGCCTAATAATATCTGACGTCCCGGGATGTCTTCACACACCTGACTGGTGTATCTTGGCCATGGGGAAGCTGTGGAGTGTGAAATGCCTGGAAGGTAACATGGCAGGTAAGAGCCAAGGTAAAACATGACAGACTGAGAGACTCGGGCAGAGAGAGCCATCGGAGGGACAGGGAGAGGAAAATGTGGAGGGTATGAAAGTGCAGGTAATGGCCCTCAGTGTGGAGCCTGAACACTGACAGCCTCAACTCGACCATGATGCCTCTTATTGACCTGCAGAGTGTGGTTGTTTCACTCCTGTGGTGGCCGTAACAGACATCTTTATCTCTCTCTCTTTCTCTCTCTCCACATCTCCTCACTGACTGGAATCCCTGGAATCCCTCTCCTCTGTTCCCCTGTCAGATGGTTCACTTCTCTCCCTTCCTGTTCTCTGCTCCACTGTCTCACTCATATCCGTAGGCCAGATCATTATCTGTAATTGCAGTGTGCTTCATACAGGAGCTCCTGCCAAATGGTTGCTTGAATACTTTTTTCCCCCTTTGTTTTCAAAAGTTGCAGAAAGTGGTTGTTTATCCCTGGTTGTTTATCCAGCCATCTGCACAGCAAGCAGACAAGCTGTTTATAGAGAAAGGAAGCCTCTTTATCCCAAGGCATGAGCATGCACGCACTCACACACACACACACACACACACACACACACACACACACACACACACACACACACACACACACACACACACACACACACACACACACACAGAGAGACCTGCCCTTCTCATTATAGGCCTGCATGTTAACAGGGATGTTTGATATATGGTCTGGGCTGCGATGCGTCCGTCACTGAGCTCTGTGCTCTTCTCATCACCCCTGGCAACTGTGACAGAACCCCTCAACCCCCAGTGAGAGCCCTGCGTCTGTTCTCTGGGACTCATTAGGCCACTTCCTTCTATAAAGTCCTGGTCACTCTGAAGCCCCTGGCCCCTAGATCTTCCCCTGTACTCTACCGTCTTAACAAACTTAAACCAAAGCAGGCCAAACACAGCCTATAAAACAACGGACTGAAGACCAGTGCCCCCTGGATAGGGCAGGCTGTAGGCCTATACCCTAGGGGCTCCTGTATGATTAGCACAGAGCCAGTCTCTGACCTCTGCGAAACAAGTTTACCCAAACCTTTGCTGTAAGAAAGCTCATTTAATTTTGTCCTGTTTGTTTCTACTGAACAACACGGCTCTGGTGTGCCATATCCAGATCACTAGAGGACATTCTGCTGCTGCAGCAAAACGAGAGCAATGCACACACCTGTTATCTAGACTATTATTTCTGAGGAATGTATTGATATTTTTATTTTACTAGCATTAAATCATTGTTTGTGTTAAAAGACATGTTGAAAATCATTGCTGAGAGGTTTTGATTAGGTGGGTCTCAGTGGACTGTGATTGCTCAGAGAAACCACACACGCGCACACACGTATACAAACGCATACATTCTCTCTCTCTCCCCTGCTCGGGCAGGAAAGAGATTGTTGCTGCTGCTGACAGTTTCTCAACTACTTCCTTCCTGTCTTAACACCTTATTTTAGTCCCATGCAGTGGAGCAGAAAGAGGACTAGAGAGATCAGATGTAAAACAGAGATGGAGAGAACAACACAAGTATGGCTACTGTGATACACCTCACTGGCTGACCACACCTCCTACGCTACCTACTTGGCATTTAAAAGGATTGGAATGATATACCTTCTGCCTCACCCTATTGTACGTTGCAGAATGGTTTAATCCACCTCTCCACTCCTCCTGTCGCCCCTCCTCCACTGATCCAGCCCTCTGCCTGCTCTTCCCACAGGCTCCTCCCTAAAACACACCTTATGCTAATGCACCAGCTTTCAGAGAGCAGCAGGCTCTGTTTACACAGCCGTCCGACAGCAGCCGGTTCTCCTGCTGTGCTGAAAACAAGGTGTGTGTGAGGCTGAATACGCTCAAAGTTAGGAGGAACCGCAGAGCCAGTGTGTGTTAGTGTGAATGTGAAGAGAACCTGTGCTGCCCTAAAGGTTTCTACTTTGCTGAGAGGAGTGTGGCAAAGACTTCAGAACAGGAGGGGAAAAGAAGAGAACATTTTGTTCTTAGTAAATACAACTTCTCCACCCTTGCACATACTACTGCTTTTTCAGTAAAGAAGTGAGAGGGGGAAGAAAAGAAAGGAGGAATCATTTTTTGAAAGTGGAAGACAGGATGGCGTGCTCTGCCTTTACACTCTGGTAGAGAAGAAGGACTGGGATTTGAGGGGGGAAAACTGTCCATAAAAAGCTTGTTTGGGATTTTACAGAATTTTCTTCAACTGAAACCTATAGATTATTGAGTAGAATCTACGGGTAGATAGCTACCTCCTGTCCTGGGGACAGCCCTGCTGGCCTTGTGCTATGCTGGAGAGCCCACTTGCCCAGACACACTGCAGAGCACCATACCTGAGGAGGTGATTTAGGCTGAGAGGGAGAGCTCCAACATGGAGCTGGACCACCAGAGAGCAAAGGAGCCCTGTCTCTCCCCGGCAGCGTTTGTTAACCAGGTGCAGTACTCCAACATCCTGGAGGGGAGGTTTAAACAGCTGCAAGGTAAGAGCCAACTGCTATACTAGGCTGGATTAACACCTATTCTGGAATCTCCTAAACCTGCTTGAATAAGAAATGAAAGAAAGATGTTAAGAGCTTTTTGGCTCCTGATGTATTATATATTATGTTGAGCTAGAGTGCAGAAAGTCCATCCAATATTCACCAGTTCAGAGAGATGGAGAGTGAAGAAATGTGTCCCCAATGTGTCTCCTTCATTCCTGGTGTCCGTGGTAACCACTGGCCCGCTCCTGGAGAGTGTCCCTGTTTTTGTGGGCTGTATTTCAGAGGGTAGTTCCTGTCCCAGGTCCAGCGTCTTCAGGTCAGTTAGAGACACTGACTGGCTGGCCGACAGATCAGCTCCACCTGATCACCAGGCCACCTGGCCTTCCATATCCAATTACAGCCCTGGCCTCCGTCTGTGGCCTACGCCATCACCGTGACTATAGTAACGCAGGCACACAGTCAGATGAATACAAGTCAATAGCTGACTAACATCTAGCCTTGGAGGCTAAGGTTTTGCCATATTTTGTGGCAAAGGGAGATTTACCCATGCACTTGGTGATTCATTTAGGGCTTATCCCCTTATGCAAATATGGTAATCCCCTTTTTCAAGATGGCCATAATAGGGTTGAGGTGCTATAGCAGACTAGCAGTAAGGAACAGTGTAGTGTAGGTAGGTAGGTGTGTGTTGTTGTGTTTATTTTGTCTATCTGGGTTGTGTGTGACCAGGTGTGCCTGGTTCCTATGAGCTGCACTACTCCCTAGTCATGGGCCAGTAGCCAGGTTTAGATTGGCAGGTTTAGAGTGTTATGCAGTCAATCAATGAAGCAATCACTAAAGATCACAACATTGTGCCGGTTTTCTCTGCCTCCTCGTTGTCGTCTGGAATGGAGCGTGTTCAAAGAGTTGACTTGTGGGGCAAGTCAACACACACCCTATGTTTGACATTCTTTGTGTGCTCTAATGATATTTCACCTCCTGGATTGGGCAATCAGTCCAGTGTCACTAAAGGCTCAAACACATGGCACGGAATGTGGATCTCGCGTTCTTCTGCCGATCGCTCAGCGAACTGTGTTTTAGGGACCACCCGCTTTAGTCGTTATTGTTATTCATTATTTATTCCTCGTCACTATTTTGTATTTTTATCTTTAACTCTACGTTGTTGGAAAAGCACCCGTAAGTCAGCATTTCACTGTTAGTCTACAGCTGTTGTTTACCAAACGTGACAAATAACATTTGATTGGATTGATAGGTCTGACATTTTTCACACGATTCTACATGGAAAATCTGTTCGCAAATTACGTTCAAGGTGCTAAGTACTCTCGGCCAGCAAACTCTATTGGTGTTTCTGAGCCCTAGTTTGGGATTGATTGGGAGTTTGGGATTGATTTACTCCTTTAAATTCCCAAGTTGTATAACCTCCTTGACTCCCCCTCCTCTCACCACAGTTCAGTCCTGTGTGTCTGTCTGTGTGAGATCCCCCTCTTCTCACCACAGTTCAGTCCTGTGTGTCTGTCTGTGTGAGATCCCCCTCTTCTCACCACAGTTCAGTCCTGTGTGTCTGTCTGTGTGAGATCCCCCTCTTCTCACCACAGTTCAGCCCTGTGTGTCTGTCTGTGTGAGATCCCCCTCTTCTCACCACAGTTCAGTCCTGTGTGTCTGTCTGTGTGAGATCCCCCTCTTCTCACCACAGTTCAGTCCTGTGTGTCTGTCTGTGTGAGATCCCCCTCTTCTCACCACAGTTCAGTCCTGTGTGTCTGTCTGTGTGAGATCCCCCTCCCCTTTACTAGTCAGCATGATTTTTCTCCGTGATAGGATCTCAAGTGAGGGATTTATCTGTCACTTCCCATGTATTCAAAAGAAAGTCAACCTGTGTGTGTGTGTGTGTGTGTGTGTGTGTGTGTGTGTGTGTGTGTGTGTGTGTGTGTGTGTGAGAGTGACACACCCATTCCATCTCCTGATAGGGGCTGATGTACCCAAGCGTAGCTGTAGTTACAGACAGGGGCTACATGAGGGCTTAAGTGGAGATAAAATGGCTACGATGACCGTTTCCAAATCATCTGCGGGACCAACAGATATTTTCATCCCAGAGTTGTCTGTCTGACCACCCGCTCCTTCCCGCAGCATGAAAAATGCCGACCGCACTGCAATAATCTCTGTTGTGACCCGCTGGTCCTTCGGGCATCCCGCGGGAATGCAGCCCTCTACCCCCGATGACTTTCCTGATCGTCAAGAATGTGAAATATAATTTTCCCATTGGCAAAACATACTCAACATGGTAAACACTTAACCACCAACACTGGGTGAATGTGTAACGGTTGAAAGTACTGTTGATGAGTGTTTGTTGTTTCTTGGGAGAATGCTTCCCCGAGCACCACAGTACAGATCATATCAGCTGTGTGTTCATCACAATAAGATGAGCTAGGAGCCCTGGTTGTTTAACATGGTAAACAAAACCATCCGTAACCAGTCTGGTGACCTAGTGCCTCAACACAAACAACACACCTGCTACAGTAAGTGATACAATCATCACTTTAACCGACCCAATGTTGGTTTAATAAAGCGTGAAAGATATTGAGTGCCAAGGTGATAGGCATGGTGAATTTGGTTAGGTAGTGTGTCATGATTTAAAGGGTCACTATCCCTGGTGCCAGTCACCTCTGCCTCCACCGCTGTCTGAGTAAACACTGACGTGGGCTTCAGGAGGGGACAGCTCAGTAGCCGTTAGTAGTGTGCCTCTATTCTAACAGAAGGAAAGGACAGGAAAAGATACACTCATTTTTAGAGAGCAAGACACAGCTGTTGTGTTCGGGAGCTTGTCAAAGGATATATTATGGCCAATTTGGTACCAACGTTTTCAGGATTGTTTTAGTCCAGGGAACAATGTTTTAGTCCAGTGTCACTAAAGGCTCGCACACATCGCACCAAATGTGGATCTCGCGTTCATCTGCCATTCGCACCTTCAACACGTACAACTATAGGGTGGAGCTGGTCTACCTGATTGAAACACACTTAGGACCATAAAACCATTGATTCAATCCTGCTGTTGACCAGATAAGAGGTCAGAGAATGTCAGTTTCTTCGACTGGGGATAAGGGTCATTCCAACAGCACCTTGTGGAATTGATTTGAAAATAATGATCTTGCACTGTCACATCTTACATAAGGGTGAGGTTGGAGTGTGATCTATGTGATAACAGTGGAATGCTAGTTCCTGTAGGGTAGAATGTAATGGTTCAACTGATAGCATGGTCCATAGAGATATTTGACTAAGTGAAAAGAACTGTCAAACCAAGGGTCACAGCACAGGGGCTTTTTGAATCCTCTTCAGACCAGATTGGCTGTGTTAGCGTAATTGGAGTTGGTCGAGCAGAGAGAGGCCATCATTGTGGCTAACTTTGGTCTCAGGCAACCTGATGCACTGTAGTAGTGTAGGCTACTTATGTAGATACAGATTAAGTTCTTGTCACCTAATCGCGATTGTGTCCATTTGGAGCATTTAAGCCCTGTGGAGTCTACGTACATGTTAAGGGATTATGAGACTTGGTCCGGTCTTCCTTCCTCAGGCCATTGGCATGCTTAGGCTCCATTTTCTCAGCATTTTGTTCCTTTACTTTATTTAAGAAGTGAATAGGCACTTAAAGAGATCCATGTCCCATTCTAGGGTCACATTACAGATGTAGTAGCAGGCTATCCATAGACTCTATATTAACTCTAACCTCCTAGTGAAGGCAGCTCCAGCTAGAGGCCTCCAGCTCAGAATCACATTTCCAAGGTTAGGATATATCCTACATACACACGATACCTTATCGACAAGAATGCTTTTGTTGACACAGTTGTATTTTTATTTACTGTTTCCTACTTGAGAAAGTAGAAGAAGAATGATGTTTTGGGGGGCTTGAGGGCATTTAGCTGTTCCCTGCCTGCTGGTTGATGCCCATTTTGTGTCCAGATGTTATTATGACTGAGGGATGCCTCTGCTCTGCCTTCATCCTATAGGACTGGCCTTGGCCGCCCTCTGCCCCTTCTCTCCCCCCTAGCAGACCCTTCTCTCCCCACTAGCAGCCCCTTCTCTCCCCATTAGCAGCCCCTCTTCTCCCCACTAGCAGCCCCTCCTCTCCCCACTAGCAGCCCCTCCTCTCCCCACTAGCAGCCCCTCCTCTCCCCATTAGCAGCCCCTTCTCTCCCCATTAGCAGCCCCTCCTCTCCCCACTAGCAGCCCCTCCTCTCCCCACTAGCAGCCCCTCCTCTCCCCACTAGCAGCCCCTTCTCTCCCCATTAGCAGCCCCTCCTCTCCCCACTAGCAGCCCCTCCTCTCCCCACTAGCAGCCCCTCCTCTCCCCACTAGCAGCCCCTCCTCTCCCCACTAGCAGCCCCTCCTCTCCCCACTAGCAGCCCCTCCTCTCCCCACTAGCAGCCCCTTCTCTCCCCACTAGCAGCCCCTTCTCTCCCCACTAGCAGCCCCTTCTCTCCCCACTAGCAGACCCTTCTCTCCCCACTATCAGGAGCAGCTGCACATGGCAGAGAGAGAAGCCTTGACCTGGGCAGGGTCCATAGCTCCACCTTCCCCAGTCACCATAAGACTGGCCTACTAAGTCAAGAAAAGTTTAACCTCTCTTACTCTAAATTGCCCTCTCTGTTTCTCGCATTCAGTGTTTTTATTGGGGTTTACGTGGACAGAGCTGGCACTAGATCAGGCGACACGCTCCATTTGTTTTTATGCCTGTGCCCACAAACTGTAAAGAAATCAAAATAACCGGCATCACACGTGGCTAGTCTGGTGGAGCAGCCCTACTCTCTGAAGTTTTCAGCAGTATGGGCGGTTATGTTATTGTAGAGGGGAGGAGGTGTGTTTTTGTGTCCTTCTGCATTTGTCCTTCAGCATGCTATCCCTTTTCAGACATCTTTAGCCTGCTGTCATGCTATAATGTGAATTTCAGGAGAAGTCCTTGCCCTGGCGCTAGTACAGTGAATATGACAGTAGCACACTGTGCCTGTTCAGCCAGCCATCTTGCTGTACTGTCCTTGGCTAACTCACAGAGGACAGGTGAGCCGTGTCCAACAAAGATGTAGCACTGTACTATCAGGGGACTATAAATGGTGGCTGAAGAAAAATGCCATCAGTTAAATTGATCCCTGTACCAATTCTAAGGCTTTTGGGTATGTTACAACCACAGCCGTTGCCACATTAGTCTTGCTCAGAGACTCAGTGTTTTGGTGGAGCCTGTGTGAGGAAACTGTGTGTGTTTCTCTGTGTGTGTATGTAGGAAGTGGTGTGTGTGGTTTAGGCTGCCTTTGATCTCAGATATCTGCTTGGGTAGTGACAGTTGAAGCGGTTAGTGCTGACATGAGGGTGTGGTGGATGCCTGCAATTCCCTCACTTCCTCTAGGTGGGTTTGTCTCCATTGATTTTGATACAACCCAGGTATCATACATAGAGGGACCTGGTTGGATGCAACATTTCCTGTGATGCCTTTATTGCCTAAACTGGTCATGTGAACCAAACCGTTGCTCGACCTAACTGCATTTTCAAACGTGTTTTCCACTTCAGTCTTTTTTCCCCTTTTCTTTTCCCTTCCCATGTTTACTTTATGTTTTTATAGGTGTATCATTATAATGGCAAAAAAAACATTTGTTACGTCCTCTGTTATATAAGGTAGTGAGAGACAATAAAATTCCTCCCAGAACCTAGACACCTGTGTGTTGGTGCCATCAGACATGACGGATTTCTGTATGTGTATCTGTTTTATGTTTGATCATATCTTATCCTGTACGTTGTCTGTGTCTGTGTCTATGTCTGTGTGTGTGTGTGTGTTTAATGAGTACCCTGGCTCTAGCCTCTAATCACAGGCTGCATGGCAGCAGCTGGAGGGAGCAGGCTGAAAAATGGATCCTTCAGCCCAGTTCAAGGTTCAATTACGGAGCTGGAGGATCAGCATCTGACTGCACTAATTCTGCTCTTCTGATGGGGGGGTACCTACACACACACACACACATACACACACACACACACAAACATTTCGCTAAATATGTGACCAATACAATTTGATTTTATTTGACACTAATAAACAAATGATCATACAGTAGGTCTATCAGCACGCTGCATATTCCTCTGACACATACATACTTCTAGCCCAGCATCCATCACTTTTACACCCTGGTGGCGAGGGCCTCCGTAGTGCCCTCGGGCCTTAGGCAGGATCCCCATAGGATCCCCAGATTGGAGTGTGTGACAGATGGCCGTAAAAGCTGATTGACTGATTGATGCTGGTAGTTTCCTTTTGACCAGAGGTGCTGGTACTGGGAAACAAGCAGGCAGCCCAGTAGTAGTAATACGAGGGAGGTAGGGCAGGGTTAGGCAACTAGATTCAACCACGGTCCAATTTCTGTCTGAGTAGAGGGAGGCCGGGAACATACTTATACACATTTGTACCTATCAAATTGACCACAAATGAACCCAACGAGATTGTATTTGAAAATAACAATCATTTCATACCTTGATTACATGGAGACACGATCACACATGTATCTCTCTTTATTTGTAGGAATACTTGGGAACAGATTTCCAGAATTAATGTTTCTAACCAAAATCACTGATCTTTAAAAACATATAATAATAATAATAATAATAATAATAATAATCACTTGCGTGACAGTTTTGGCAGTAGGGATGAATTACTCGGTCTGAAGGAACACTGAAGGGTGATAGAGGGGGAGAGAGATGAAAGGAGAAGGAGAGGACTCAGGAGATTAATGATTAGCAGAGAGACAATACCAGGCAGGCTGGCTAGATGCTTGTTTTGTTTATGTGTTCTGGGTAATGTTGTGAACCAATTCACTGGTCAGTGGTAGTAGGAAAACAGTACTAAGGAAACACACACAGGACGTGTTGAGTTATTTTTATTATTATTATTTTGTAATTATCATTTTTCTCCTTTTCTCCCCAATTTCGTGGTATCCAATTGTTAGTAGTTACTATCTTGTCTCATCGCTACAACTCCCGTATGGGCTCAGGAGAGACGAAGGTTGAAAGCCATGTGTCCTCCGAAACACAACCCAACCAAGCTTCTTAACACAGTGCAATGTGTCGGAGGAAACACCGTGCACCTGGCGACCTGGTTAGCGTGCACTGCGCCCGGCCCGCCACAGGAGTCGCTAGTGCGTGATGAGCCTGGACTCGAACCCAGAGTCTCTGGTGGCACAGACCACTGTACCTAGATATTTATTGCACCTTAGTAATCTTACCCCTCCCTCAGTCCTAAGTCCACTGTGTGGACTGGTGAGAGGTGCCAGGCCTGGAGAACTGAGGGATGCCCTCCTGCTTGTTTAGATCAGTCAGCAGAGCCACCTGGCACAGGACTGGAGGGTTACAGCACCAGCACCACTATATGTTCTGTTGCACCTGCCACGGCATGACAGACGGGCTGGACAGAATACAACTGATAAGCCATGACAAGGAGCTGACTGTAGAATACTGTAGAAGCTGTAAGAAGTGGCAAAGATGTAAATGTTCAATTCGAGGCACTAGACTTTCTGACTGTTGGAGGAAATAAAACCCATCAATCATCTCTCTCTGCGTCTCTGGTAGACATAATGTACTCATCAGTACTGGCACATGGCTGAAGGACTGTTCTGACATATTGTGTTGGGCCACAGAGAGTGTGTTGTCTGTACAGCGCATCAATAAGTTGGTTGTCAATATGGTGTAAAGAAGACCATTTCAAAATGACACCATTCGTCTTAGACCATCACGAGAAAAACAGACCCTAAAGGGCTCTAGACACTACGCGAACAGAGCGACGGAGCGTAGTTCTACGTATACTGATCAAAAATATAAACGCAACATGTAAAGTGTTGGTCCCATGTTTCATGAGCTAAAATAAAAGATCCCGGAAATGTCCCATACACACAAATAGCATATTTCTCAAATTTGTTTACATCCTTATTAGTCAGCATTTCTGCTTTGCCAAGATAATCCATCCACCTAACAGGTGTGGCATATCAAGAAGCTGATTAAACAGCATGAGCACCACAAGGTGACACTCAATAACAGGCCACTCTAAAATGTGCAGTTGCCACATAACACAATGCCACAATTTGCAAATGGCATGCAGACAGCAGGAATGTCCATCAGAGCTGTTGCCAGAGAATTGAATGTTAATTTCTCTACCATAAGCCACCTCCAATGGTAGTACGTCCAACCGCCCTCACAACCAAAGACCACGTGTAACCACACCAGAGCTGGACCTCCACATCCGGCTTCTTCACCTGCGGGATCGTCTCAGACCAGCCACCCAGACAGATGATATACAGTGCCTTGCGAAAGTATTCAGCCCCCTTGAACTTTGCGACCTTTTGCCACATTTCAGGCTTCAAACATAAAGATATAAAACTGTATTTTTTTGTGAAGAATCAACAACAAGTGGGACACAATCATGAAGTGGAACGACATTAATTGGATATTTCAAACTTTTTTAACAAATCAAAAACTGAAAAATTGGCCGTGCAAAATTATTCAGCCCCTTTACTTTCAGTGCAGCAAACTCTCTCCAGAAGTTCAGTGAGGATCTCTGAATGATCCAATGTTGACCTAAATGACTAATGATGATAAATACAATCCACCTGTGTGTAATCAGGTCTCCGTATAAATGCACCTGCACTGTGATAGTCTCAGAGGTCCGTTAAAAGCGCAGAGAGCATCATGAAGAACAAGGAACACACCAGGCAGGTCCGAGATACTGTTGTGAAGAAGTTTAAAGCCGGATTTGGATACAAAAAGATTTCCCAAGCTTTAAACATCCAAAGGAGCATTGTGCAAGCGATAATATTGAAATGGAAGGAGTATCAGACCACTGCAAATCTACCAAGACCTGGCCGTCCCTCTAAACTTTCAGCTCATACAAGGAGAAGACTGATCAGAGATGCAGCCAAGAGGCCCATGATCACTCTGGATGAACTGCAGAGATCTACAGCTGAGGTGGGAGACTCTGTCCATAGGACAACAATCAGTCGTATATTGCACAAATCTGGCCTTTATGGAAGAGTGGCAAGAAGAAAGCCATTTCTTAAAGATATCCATAAAAAGTGTTGTTTAAAGTTTGCCACAAGCCACCTGGGAGACACACCACCCATGTGGAAGAAGGTGCTCTGGTCAGATGAAACCAAAATTGAACCTTTTGGCAACAATGCAAAACGTTATGTTTGGCGTAAAAGCAACACAGCTCATCACCCTGAACACACCATCCACACTGTCAAACATGGTGGTGGCAGCATCATGGTTTGGGCCTGCTTTTCTTCAGCAGGGACAGGGAAGATGGTTAAAATTGATGGGAAGATGGATGGAGCCAAATACAGGACCATTCTGGAAGAAAACCTGATGGAGTCTGCAAAAGACCTGAAACTGGGACGGAGATTTGTCTTCCAACAAGACAATGATCCAAAACATAAAGCAAAATCTACAATGGAATGGTTCAAAAATAAACATATCCAGGTGTTAGAATGGCCAAGTCAAAGTCCAGACCTGAATCCAATCGAGAATCTGTGGAAAGAACTGAAAACTGCTGTTCACAAATGCTCTCCATCCAACCTCACTGAGCTCGAGCTGTTATGCAAGGAGGAATGGGAAAAAATGTCAGTCTCTCGATGTGCAAAACTGATAGAGACATACCCCAAGCGACTTACAGCTGTAATCGCAGCAAAAGGTGGCGCTACAAAGTATTAACTTAAGGGGGCTGATGGCAGACAGCGTGTGTAGTATTGTGTGGGTGAGTGGTTTGCTGATGTCAACGTTGTGAACAGAGTGCCCCATGGTGGGGTTATGGTGTGGGCAGGCATTACCTACGGACAACAAACACAATTGACATGTCACCCATTGACATGTCACCCATTGAGCATGATTGGTATGCTATGGATTGACGTGTACCACAGCATGTTCCGGTTCCCGCCAATATCCAGCAACTTTACACAGCCATTGAAGAGGAGTGGGACAACATTCAAGATGGCGTAGCAGTAGGATGTGTGTTTGTCTTTGTCTTATCCCGTGTAAATACCGGTCTTTTTCATATATATCTTAATCTCACTTTCTATCTACAAACTAAATACACTTTCCTGCAACCCTCCTCACCCAATGTGGTAAGGATCTGCTATTTTTATTCCTTATAACTTGAACTTCCCTCAGGAGCGAGCAGGCCTTTCTAATCGACCTGGCCCGGGTATCCTGGAAGGTTATTGACCTCATTCCGTCAGTAGAGGATACCTGATTATTCTTTAAAAGTGCTTTTCTCACCATCTTAAGTAAGCATTCCCCATTCAAAATATGTTGAACCAAGAACAGATATAGCCTTTGGTTCACTCCAGACTTGACTGCCTTTGACCAGCACAAAAACACCCTGTGGCATACTGCATTAGCATCGAATAGCCCAGCTTTTCAGGGAAGTTAGGAACCAATATACACAGGCAGTTAGGAAAGCAAAGGCTAGCTTTTTCATCCTGTAGCATCCTGTAGAGTCTATGGAGAACTGTAAAGTCCTCCTCCAAGCTGGCCACTGCACTGAGGCTAGGAAACACTGTCACCACCGATAAATCCACAATATTTGATAATTTCAATTAGCATTTTTCTACCTATGGCCATGCTTTTCACCTGGCTACCCCTACCCCGGTCAACGGCTACCCCTGCCCCCACAGCAACATGCCCAAGCCTCCCCCATTTCTCCTTCACCCAAATCCAGATAGCTGATGTTCTGAAAGAGCTGCAAAATCTTGACCCCCTACAAATCAGTTGGGCTAAACAATCTGGACCCTCTCTTTCTAAAATTATCCGCCGCAATTGTTGCAACCCCTATTACTAGCCTGTTCAACCTCTCTTTCGTATTGTCTGAGATCCCTAAAGATTGGAAAGCTGATGCGGTCATCCCCCTCTTCAAAGGGGGAGACACTCTAGACCCAAACTGTTATAGACCTATATCCATCCTGCCCTGCCTTTCTAAAGTCTTCGAAATCCAAGTAAATAAACAGATCACCGACCATTTCAAATCCCACCGTACCTTCTCCGCTATGCAATCTGGTTTCCGAGCTGGTCATGGGTGCACCTCAGCCAAGCTCAAGGTCATAAACGATATCATAATCGCCATCGATAAAAGATAATACCGTGCAGCTGTCTTCATTGACCTGGCCAAGGCTTTCGACTCTGTCAATCACCGCATTCTTGTCGGCAGACTCAACAGCCTTGGTTTCTCAAATGACTGCCTCGCCTGGTTCACCAACTACTTCTCAGATAGAGTTCAGTGTGTCAAATCGGCGGGCCTGTTGTCTGCACCTCTGGCAGTCTCTATGGGGGTGCCACAGGGTTCAATTCTCAGGCTGACTTTTCTCTGTATACATCAATGATGTCGCTCATGCTGCTCGTGATTCTCTGATGCACCTCTAAGTAAACGACACCATTCTGTATACTTCTGGCCCTTCTTTGGACACTGTGTTAACACACATCCAGACGAGCTTCAATGCTATACAACACTCCTTCCGTGACCTCCAACTGCTCTTCAATGCAAGTAAAACTAAATGCATGCTCTTCAACCGATCGCTGCCCGCACCCACCCGCCCTTCTAGCATCACTACTCTGGATGGTTCTGACTTAGAATACGTGGACAACTACAAATACCTAGGTGTCTGGTTAGACTGTAAACTCTCCTTCCAGACTCACAATAAGCATCTCCAATCCAAAATTACATCTAGAATCGACTTCCTATCTCGCAACAAAGCAGCCTTCACTCATGCTGCCAAACATACCCTCGTAAAACTGACTATCCTACCGATTCGGCGATGTCATTTACAAAATAAATGGCTGGCCCTCGCTTCATATTCGTCGCCAAACCCACTAGCTCCAGGTCATCTATAAGTCTTTGCTAGGTGAAGCCCAGCCTTATCTCAGCTCACTGGTCACCATAGCAGCACCCACCCGTAGCACGCGCTCCAGGTATATTTCACTGGTCATCCCCAAAGCCTCCCTTGGCCGCCTTTCCTTCCAGTTCTCTGCTGCCAATGACTGGAACGAATTGCAAAAATCATTGAAGCTGCAGTCTTCTATCTCCCTCTCTAGCTTTAAGCATCAGCTGTCAGAGCAGCTTACTGATCATTGCACCTGTACACAGCCCATCTGTAAATAGCCCACCCAACTACCTCATTGTTCTTTTTATTTTTTTGCTTCTCCTTTGCACCCCAGTGTTTCTACTTGCACATTCATCTTCTGCACATCTATCACTCCAGTGTTTAATTGCTAAATTGTAATTATTTCGCCACTATGGCCTATTTATTGCCTTAACTCCCTGATCTTACTACATTTGCACACACTGTATATAGATTTTTCTATTGTGTTATTGACTGTACATTTGTTTATCCCATGTGTAACTCTGTGTTGTTTGTGTCACACTGCTTTGCATCATCTTGGCCAGGTTGTAGTTGTAAATGAGAACCTGTTCTCATCTGGCCTATCTGGTTAAATAAAGGTGAAATTTAAAAAATTCTACAGGCCTAAAACAACAGCCTGATCAACTCTATGCGAAGGAGTTGTCGCGCTGCATGAGGAAAATGGTGGTCACACCAGATACTGACTGGTTTTCTGATCCATATCCTCTGTGACCAACAAATGCATATCTGTAATCCCAGTCATGTGAAATCCATAGACTATGACCTAATGAATTTATTTCCTGATTTCCTTATATGAACTGTAACAAAAAGCTTTGAAATTGTTGCATGTTGCATTTATATTTTTGTTCGGTGTGGTTCTATGTACTTTTGTGGCGCTGAATTTTTGGAACTGACCGTATACGACGGTGTAGCAGGGTTTAAGGTTATGAAGATTCTAGAGATGAGTTAGTTACTAAAGCTGCTGTAAAGCAGCGAGATCTAACATGTCAGGCTCCATGAAGCCAAGTGGAGGCGTTCCTAAAGACAGACAACTTTATGTTCTGAACAAGTAATACCCTGTTGAGACCATGCCAAGGAACCAGGTAGCAGAGGACTTATTAAGGGCAGGGAAGTGATCTCTGAAATTATAAACAATATCAGGGCAGTCAAGCATCATGATGTTTTCAAGTGGTATCACTTCCTAAACTTCAGATGATGAAGTCCCCTTTGCCCTCATCTATAATCGTCCACACGGTTGATAGAGGCTGACAATGGCCGTGACTCCACTCTCCAAGGGTGTCTCGGGGAGTTGGGATACACAGAAACTAATTTCCATTTGAAACAGGACAAATATAAGCACCCAACACATTATTATTTTACGGCTTGTCATTATTCTTCCACCATTGCTCTGACAGTAGATGGCATACAGTAGTGAGATTTCAGGGTATAGTCAAAGGGGTCAAACTGTGTTATGTGAACTACATGTTACAATGTACTAAGTCTCCAGCCTAGGCTCCAGGCTCAGCTTGTATGGGCCTCACAGACAAAGGATTAATATTGGCGGCATTTCTGCCTGGATTATCTCCTGATCACCATTATTATTATCAGTATTGCAATACAGATACCATCAGGTTTTTGGGGGGGTTAAATTAGGAGGGTAGCAAGTCAGACTCAGGCAGTATTGCTATGCAGTGGACACCACACAAGGTACCATTGTGTAACATTTATAGCCTGGAGCAAGGGCAAATACTTATAGCTGCCTGCCTGACACAAACACCATCAATGTGCCTATACTAGAGGTCGACCGATTTAAACGGAATGGCCGATTTTAATTAGGGCCGATTTCAAGTTTTCATAACAATCGGTAATCTGTATTTTTTGGGCACCGAAAAAGTCAGGGTATATGCAGCAGTTTGGGCCGCCTGGCTCGTTGCGAACTGTGTGAAGACCATTTATTCCTAACAAAGACCGTAATTCATTTGCCAGAATTGTACATAATTATGACATAACATTGAAGGTTGTGCAATGTAACAGGAATATTTAGACTTACGGCTGCCACCCGTTAGATAAAATACGGAACGGTTCTGTATTTCACTGAAAGAATAAATGTTTTTTTTCTTTTTCGAAATGATAGTTTCTGGATTCGACCATATTAATGACCTAAGGCTCATATTTCTGTGTGTTATTATGTTATAATTAAGTCTATGATTTGATAGAGCAGTCCGACTGAGCGGTGGTAGGCAGCAGCAGGCTCGTAAGCATTCATTCAAACAGCACTTTCGTGCTGAAAACAGGTGATTTTGAGTTACTATGACATGACAGTGGTACAGTTTGCTCTAAAACACAGCTGATGAAAGGTTTGTGTGTTCTTAGTGACATGAGGCAGCAGGTAGACTAGTGGTTAGAGCTTTGGACTAGTAAATGAAAGGTTGCAAGATCGAATCCCCGAGCTGACAAGGTAAAAATCTGTTGTTCCGCCCCTGAAGAAGGCAGTTAACCCACTGTTCCTAGGCCGTAATTGAAAATAATATTTTTTTCTTAATTGACTTGCCTAGTTCAATAAAGGTCAAATAAAAAAAAATAGAAAACGCAACAGATGTGTGTATCCTCTAAGACCGGTCCTGTTATTAGGAGAAGTGGAGCAGCTAGACAATTGGCCTGGTTTCTGTTAGCCCCCTGATACTACCGCCACCACCTCCTCTGGGTGCTGTTACAACATGACCTGTGTCTAGAGGAATGTGCCCACCTCCACCCCACGGCCTCCCAGCAGCAGTGTAATCCACCTCCACCCCACAGCCTCCCAGCAGCAGTGTAATCCACCTCCACCCCACAGCCTCCCAGCAGCAGTGTAATCCACCTCCACCCCACAGCCTCCCAGCAGCAGTGTAATCCACCTCCAGTGGCTCATTGACATGGTTGCACCTACAGCTCCCCACCCTACCTCTGAAAAGGTAACCGCACACTTGGCTCAGCTCAGAGGGAAACCCACATGCTATTGTGTGGCGCTTATTGTGTGAGAGAAAATAAGCTATTATTACCAATTTTGTTTTTGGGAGTGCCAGGGCAGGTATGATGCCGAGGGGAGGGGGAGAGTTGAGTTGCAAAATTCTGGGAACTTTCAATAAATTCCCTGGTTTCCCAGAACTCCTAGGTGTGTGACTAGGGTTGCACATTTTGGGGAATATTCAGAGGTGGAAACTTTGTTGGAATTAATGGGAATATATGCAAACTAATATTGATACTGACATTGATAATGTTTTTTTTTTATGGAGACAGAAAAATATACCTTTTACCTTATAAGTAACATAATTGCAAATGATTAAATCCTTCCAATATAATTTTTAAAAACTATTTAGTTACGAATGTAACTTTAAGTGAGTTGACTCTTCTCATGGGATGATTTCACTGAACAACAAAAATAAAGGGAATATTGAATGATCCCCAATGATAAATCACATCTCCCAAAAACGTTTTCAACATACATCTATCTGTAAAATGATTAATCTAGAAACTGAAGGTTTGGTTGTCTTCCTCTCAGGCTTTCATGTCTTCTCCCTGGACCTCCTCAATGTCCACTTCTTGAACATCAGACTCTGAGGCCTCATCTTAAATGTCACTTTCCAACCTTGTTGAGGATGGCTCGATGTCAGGCTCAAAAAGCCTAATTTGCCCGGATGGCTACCAATTTTTCAACCCTTTTATTGGTCAGCCTGTTGCGTGCTTTGGTGTGTGTGTATTCCCAAACACGGACCAGTTGCGCTCTGAGGCGGCTGATGTTGGTGTGATTTGGAGGATGATTGAGGCAACAGGGGAAAGGGCCTCAGATCCACAAAGTCCCTTCCACCAGGTGGCTGATGAGATATGGTGGCACAACTGCCATATTACATCTCCATCCCAAAGCCCTTGCTTGGAAGTGTACTACTCCAGACTGCCAAGAAACTTGCCCTCATCCAGGCCAAGGTGGTGAGACACGGTAGTGTTGACACCATAGGCCTTGTTGATCTCTGCACCAGACAGGATGCTCTTGCCAGAATACTTGGGGTCCAACATGTACGCTGCGGTGTGTATGGGCTTCAGGCAGAAGTCTTCGCTTTTTGATGTATTTCAGAACGGCAATTTCCTCTGCTTGGAGCATCAGTGAAGTGGGCAGGGCAGTACGGATTTCTTCTCTTACATCTGCAAGCAGAGTCTAAACATCAGACAGGATGGCATTGTCTCCCTCAATCCGTGCAATGGCTACTGCTATAGGTTTCAGGCTGCTTACCACTCTCCCCCAAAATACATCATCCAGGAGGATCATCTTGATGGGGCTGTCCATATCGGCCGATATGGCCATTTCTTGGAGAGACTCCTTCCCCTCCGGGAGACTGTCAAACATGATGACACCACCCCAACGGGTGTTGCTGGGCAGCTTCAATGTGGTGCTCTTATTCTTCTCACTTTGCTTGGTGAGGTAGATTGCTGCTATAACTTGATGGCCCTCCACATACCTAAAGCATTTCCTTGGCTCTCTTGTAGAGTGTATCCATTGTTTTCAGTGCCATGATGTCCTTGAGGAGCAGATGCAATGCATGAGCAGCACAGCCAATGGGTGTGATGTGAGGGTAGGACTCCTCCACTTTAGACCAAGCAGCCGTCATGTTCACAGCATTGTCTGTCACCAGTGCAAATTCCTTCTGTGGTCCAAGGTCATTGATGACTGCCTTCAGCTCATCTGCAATGTAGAGACCGGTGTGTCTGTTGTCCCTTGTGTCTGCTCTTGTAAAATAGTGGTTGAGGTGTGAAGATGATGTAGTTAATTATTCCCTGCCCACGAACATTCAACCCCCATCAGAGATGGTGCTTGACCTTCACTTGAACTCTGTTGAACTCTGCATCCAGCAAATGAGTAGATAAAACATGTCTGGTTGGAGGGGTGTATGCTGGGCGAAGAACATTCAGAAATCTCTTCCAATACACATTGCCTGTGAGCATCAGAGGTGGACCAGTTGCACACACAGCTCGAGCAAGACATTCATCAGAATTTCTCTGACACGTTCCTCCATTGAGTCCAAAAAAAACATGAGTTGTTGCTATCGATAAGGTGTCTGATTCATTATTTTCACCTCAAGTAGAAGTAGAGGGACTTTTATCAGAGGTTGCTTTTTGTGAGTGCTGAGGGAACTTTATGCACTTGGCCAGATGATTCTGCATCTTTGTTGCATTCTTCACATATGATTTGGGACAGTATTTGCAAATGTACACAGCTTTTCATTCTACATTAGCTGCAGTGAAATGTCTCCACACATCAGATAGTGTCCGTGGCATTTTCCTGTAAAGATTAGAAGTGAGAAAAAAATTGAGAAAAAAAAATACAATTCCATGTACAGATAAATAGTTAAGCAGTTAGATTAAACAACTCCTTTATAAGACAAATGTTTTAAAATGAAACATGTATGGAAACAGGTGAATTAACACTCCTCTGTTAGAAAGCTAAAACCCACATGGTAGCAAAAACTAAACTAGCAGAAATTAACAAGTTAGAAATTATTTGAACACATTTTGCTGTAGGCTACTATTTACTAGTTAACAAACAATCATGTATGTCATATAAAATATATTCACCCCACCCAGTATTGTAATCAAAACTTACCAGAAAACATGTAGTCCTTGGCTCAGACAGTGTAGTAGTGTGGGCTCAGTAGCATCTCATTAGTGTGCAAGATCTTGAGAATCAGCTGTACATGTGATCGAAGAGTGCACTGCACATGTGATGGAAGAATGCACTGTGCATGCAGAGGGTTGTGAGTCCATGGAATTGAGGATAGTTTAACCAAAATATGCCACAAGACCTAGAATTGCCTTATGTGTATCCCACAAAAAAGGTTCACTGTTATAAGCTAACGTTTTTGATGAATTTGAGCAAAATTCCCCAAATTTCAGGGCTTACCCACGGAAATTCCCGGAAAAATTCTGGAAATTTAATGGAAAGTTTCCGACCCTATGTGTGACATGGCAGATGTTCTCACAAAGACCCTGGACAAACAACAACAGTGCCCTCCGCCTTGTGCGGTACACACAACCTCCTTGGCCTCTGCATCCATTATTGTATCTCAGTAGCATATTATTCCATCCTATCACGGTGTTTACCTTGAGAGCAGGACAGGCTAGAGTAAGTCTGTGTGTCTATGACTACGGTGGCGGCTACGAACCTTGTGGCAGGGCCTTGAGAAAGACTTCACTATTCCTGACTCCTGTGCTCTGATACCAGGCCCCACAGCTTTCTGTCCCAAGTCTCCAAGTACGGCTAGTATCTAATCGACCTTATCTGTTTCCTTGAGTTTGACCCTAGCTGTCTGTGGTCAGAGAACAGTGAGATAAAGTACATGGGTGGGTCTTTGAGTGTTTCTCTATTCAATTCAAGTTCCGTGTTTGTGTACTTTTGTGTCAAGTCAGGTCGTAGAAGTCATTGGCTTCATGCCCCATCAGATTTGTCCTGTAAAAAAAAGATACTAATAATAATAATGATAATAGGTTTAACGTTTCTCAACCTCATAACTAGCTACCAATAAGTAATTTCAGGCTATCAATCAAGTTAGAGTAGCTAGCTTGTCTAACTAACTTAGCTGACATGCCTGCTGGCAAGGTTGGTAGACAAAAAAAAGAAAAAGCAATTACTAAATGTACTGAATAAGACTCACATTCCTTTCAATCTTTTACCCAGAAATGCAGAGAAGCATATTTAGTTTATTTAAAAAATAATAACCTCCAGTCAGGTGGATACAGACAGCTCAAGAGGTAAGCTTTGATATCCATAAAAATAAATGTTTTTTAATTTTTTTTTTTACATATAATTAAGCATAATGATTATGGCTCTAGATTGCAGAAAAAGCTGTTTCAGGTGTTTTAAAAATGAAAATTCTCCAACTTATGGACAAGGGGACATAGCCCCCATCTGGACCACCCGCCCAGCCATCCTCACGTACTTTGTGCCCCCCTCAGATTTTGGGGGTGCATGACGCCCCTGATAACAGTCCTTAAGCTGCAGATAATCATCTGTGTTTTGATGTACTGCTGCTGTGTGCCTACCTGTCCTACTCCTCTCTGGCCAAGCCTTGAGGCAAACGCACAAATAAGAGGGGGAGGGAGGGACTTAAGGGTTAAAAAAAAGGAAAGCCGAATAGTTTTGCTGCTGAAAAACATGTCGTTCCTCTGTCTTTTCCTCTGCTTCGTGTGCCCGGGGAGATAGGGGAGCTTGGGATGTGATGACCAGTATTAAAAAAAGCTTTTCATCTAGACTCCTGTTACTCATCATAGTTGTTCTGTCTGGATACTGTAGAATAGTAATTTAAAGTGTAGAGATGCATTCACCACCAAATATTTTTTTTAGGGGGGGATGTGCTCAACACCGTGAAACACCTATAATATAACATTGGCTATATAGTAAAAATTCATGAAGACAAAATGTAAGGTTAGCAGTGTGTTTTAGGCTTAGGTTTAAAATCGGAATTTAAAATGAGAAATAGTAGAAATAGCCGTGGCTTAGACATAATGGTGCATAAAGATGGAGGAATTCAGATATAACATCTTCCTTTTGAGCACTATCCAGACTTTTTAAACTACGGCGCACAACATGTTCCAATATGCCTGCAGTATAAATCAGCACAATTTACTTTTTCAAATTGACTCTGTCTTGGAGCTAGAATTGGGATCCTGTATACTGTGCTAATGCCAATCCCCCAAAAGTGTAACAGAGCACTGCACAATTTGGCCAATTTAGCAGATGAGGCGTTTGTGGTAAGTACATGGAGGCTGCCATCTTTATGCACCTTCGCCATTATGACTTTGTGGCGGTGGTAACCAGTGACGACCGGGTTATAGACTACCGTGTAGCCGTGGACTTGTCTCAGCCTGCTTGCCGGCTGTCTTCGTGCCTGTGCCTGCCTGCTGCCTGTCTGTCTGCCTGCTGTCTGTCTGTCTGCCTGCTGTCTGCGTGCCTGCATATCGTTTCCTCTGCTTCGTGTGCCCGGGGAGATAGGGGGGCTTGGGAAGTGATGACCAGTATTTAAAAAAGCGTTTCATCTAGACTCCTGTTACTCATCATAGTTGTTCTGTCTGGATACTGTAGAATAGTCATTTCAAGTCTAGAGATGCATTCACCACCAAATAGTTCTTTAGGGGGGGATGTGCTCAACACCGGGAAACACCTATAATTTTTCACTGCAATCTAGGCTAAAGGGTGTGGCTATCACTGAAGTGACAGAGTCCCTTATTTGCATGTGTGTTTATGCACTGTACTGTCTGGCTATTTATTTTAAGTGTCTGTATTGTGTAAACTGGAGGAAACTACTGTTTGTTGGGAGATGATGATGACACATGATTTCTGTCGTTGTACCTTTTTTAATGCAAAGTCTGTAACGCAAGAAGAGGTGCAATTTCCTCTGCAACTGCAACGGTTTCTGCTGCTGCCCATGGTTCATTCAGCACAGAGCCTTGTGAAGAACCTAATTGGTGACAGCAAGAGGTCACTTTTAGGTTAGGAATGAAAATAGTGTCACGTTCGTCGCACTGAGGAGACCAGAATACATACTTTTTAATGAAAACGAAGAACACTAAACAAACTACAAAAACAACAAACCGACCGTGAAGCTATATAAAACTAGTGCAGACACAGGCAACTAGACATAGACAATAACCCACAAAATACCCAAAGAAGATGGCAGCCTAAATATGGTTCCCAATCAGAGACAATGATACACACCTGCCTCTAATTGAGAACCAATCTAGGCAACCATAGACATATAAAACACCTAGATAGTAAACAACCCCAAAAACCTACAAAACCCCTAGACAGTACAAAAAACACATACATCACCCATGTCACACCCTGACCTAACCAAAACAATAAAGAAAACAAAGAATACTCAGGTCAGGGCGTGACAAATAGTGCATCTAGTAATCCCTAGAGTCATGACATAGATGTAGCTGTATGTCCACAAATGTTTGTATACGTGTGTGTCTCTAGGTATGTTTGCTGTGTAATTAATAATAGGCCTGCAGTGTACTGAAGGCCAGATGGAGTGACCGTCCTTTGTGTTGTGTTGCCTGTTATTCAGACAGTCATTGTCCCTGACCCCCCCCCCCATCCATACCCCTGAGCGGAGCTGGAATTCTGTGGGGCAGAATGTGTTGTCCCCCCCCCCCCCCCCCCCCCCCCCCACACTGTGGTCAGAATGTTCTAGAACACTTTAGAACATTCAGTTACCCCCTCACTGTAGCACACCTCAGGACAGCACATTTGGCTTTTTTAACAAGTTTGAATATGACAAATGTATTACAGTTAGACAGTAGTATATTACCTACCCTGACCATGGAACATATTAACTTACCATGACCATTCTACTGGAAAACTCCTGTGAATAACTGATTAAACTGTGGAAAATCTCTCTTCCGGGCTTTGTTTGGAGGTTATTGGCAAATGAGGACCATTTCTTTTGACTGATTTGCATGGCAAAGCAGCCCTGTCCTGATGAAATGGGACATCACTGCACTGCACACTTGACCCTTCTCTCTCTCTCTCTCTGTGCTCTGACTCTTGACTGTTTTCTGTGGCCCATCTGACCGTTGCATTTCACAGTGACCTGTTTCTGTCTAGATCTCTCTGCAGAGAGCGTTCGTTTTCCCCAGCCAAGTTTTCAACTGCTGAGCTGTGGATTGTTGGCGCTATCAAAACATATCATGGAGACTAATAGGAATGGCACTTGGAAAAGCTGATGATGTACAGAAGTGAAGTTCAGGCCACTCTGCTTGTCTGTCTGTCTGTCTGTCTGTCTGTCTGTCTGTCTGTCTGCTCCACTCCAACAGTCAAGGTTGCCAGATCCAGGCCTAGACTCTGTCCAGGAGGGGTGAGGTTATGATGGCACACACACAAGAACACACACGCACACCCACAAGAACACACACAAGCCCACCACCTCTCTAAGACCTCCATGAATCCCAGATAACCGTGGCAAGTGTTCTGTTGCTAAACTCCATGCGCGAGCAGCCAGATTCACAGCCTTTGAATTCCATTTATTTGTTCATTGCTATCTTTATTTAATGTTTAAGAATTTATATGGACGTCAAACATCCCATTATAATCCCAGCCTGCCAAATAGTGACCAACTGCAGTGCATCCCTTGTACCCCTTAGCACTGTTTCTAGATGGAGAAATAACATTCCAGTCCACCCAGTCAGGGGTAGTAGTAGTGGGGTATAGGAGGTGTCAGAACTGCTTCAAAGGGTCAAGCACAGTTTGGGGGAATTTAATTGGGATGGCTGAAGCAGATTTTCTCGCCAACAACCAACGAGCAGAGTGGTCACGCTGGTGGTTTCTGATTATCCAGAATGAGTACATTTTTATTTGGTATCTGGGTTAGTTGTTTATGGGACAGCAGACGTTTCAGTCATTTGGGTTGCCATCCGAGCTTGACTACAAGGCGACAACTCACTGAACTGGTTTCTGTCTGAGCTATCAGATAAGACATTTAGCACGTCGTCATGGGACGTGCTCAGTAAATAGGAGTTCAGTTAGATTTAATGGTCCTCCATTATCTTCTGTGCATTTCTGTATCTGGTCTGATAACAACTAACCTCAGTCCATCTCATTCCAAGTAATCCTGCTTTACAACAATAGTTTGCGAAGGCCTGCAAGGAGCTTATATGCTCCACAATAGAGCCTTCGGGCATCAAACACAATAACTATATAGCGCTACTGTAACATAGTTTAAAAGAAACGTTTGGGATGTGTGGACTTGTCTGGTGTGAGTTTGTGTGTAGTCTGTTCTGGTCTAGCAGTAGAGACCCTGCAACAAAAAGATGTGTATAGAGTCAACATAGTTAGCCGAGCCTAACTCATTATGAAGGGCTCCTCCCAGACCCCACACTTCAAATAAAACACCTGCCACAGCCAGTCTCTGAGTTGGTCTTTGATTAATACATATACAGTGCCTTGGGAAAGTATTCAGACCCCTTCACCTTTTCCACATATTGTTACATTACAGCCTTATTCTAAAATTGATTAAATCATTTTTTCATACACAATTTGTGATTGGATAAGATGACACTTATGAGAAGTTATTACATGCTATGATTAGTTATTACATGCTATGAGTAGTTATTACATGCTATGAGTAGTTATTACATGCTATGAGTAGTTATTACATGCTATGAGTAGTTATTACATGCTATGAGTAGTTGTTCCATGCTATGAGTAGTTGTTCCATGCTATGAGTAGTTGTTCCATGCTATGATTAGTTATTACATGCTATGAGTACTATAATAACTACTCATAGCTTGGAACCCATGCTATGACTAGTTATTATATGCTATGAGTAGTTATTACATGCTATGAGTAGTTATTACATGCTATGAGTAGTTATTCCATGCTATGAGTAGTTGTTCCATGCTATGAGTAGTTATTACATGCTATGTGTAGTTGTTCCATGCTATGAGTAGTTATTACATGCTATGAGTAGTTATTACATGCTATGAGTAGTTATTACATGCTATGAGTAGTTATTACATGCTATGAGTAGTTGTTCCATGCTATGAGTAGTTGTTCCATGCTATGAGTAGTTATTACATGCTATGTGTAGTTGTTACATGATATGTGTAGTTGTTCCATGCTATGAGTAGTTATTACATGCTATGATTAGTTATTACATGCTATGAGTAGTTATTACATGCTATGAGTAGTTATTACATGCTATGAGTAGTTATTACATGCTATGAGTAGTTATTACATGCTATGAGTAGTTGTTCCATGCTATGAGTAGTTGTTCCATGCTATGAGTAGTTATTACATGCTATGTGTAGTTGTTACATGATATGTGTAGTTGTTCCATGCTATGAGTAGTTGTTCCATGCTATGAGTAGTTGTTCCATGCTATGAGTAGTTGTTCCATGCTATGAGTAGTTGTTACATGCTATGTGTAGTTGTTACATGCTATGTGTAGTTGTTACATGATATGTGTAGTTGTTACATGCTATGAGTAGTTATTACACGCTATGAGTCGGTATTACACGCTATGAGTAGGTATTACACGCTATGAGTAGGTATTACACACTATGAGTAGGTATTACACGCTATGAGTAGGTATTACACGCTATGAGTAGTTGTTCCACGCTATGAGTAGAGTTGTTATACGCTATGAGTAGTTGTTCCATGCAATGACTAGTTAGTTATTCAATGCTATGAGTAGTTATTACATGCTATGAGTAGTTGTTCCATGCTATGAGTAGTTGTTCCATGCTATGAGTAGTTGTTCCATGCTATGAGTAGTTGTTCCATGCAATGACTAGTTAGTTATTCAATGCTATGAGTAGTTATTACACGCTATGAGTAGTTGTTCCATGCTATGAGTAGTTGTTCCATGCTATGACTAGTTATTCAATGCTATGAGTAGTTATTACACGCTATGAGTAGTTGTTCCATGCTATGAGTAGTTGTTCAATGCTATGAGTAGTTGTTTACATGCTATGAGTAGAGTTGTTCCACGCTATGAGTCGTTATTACACGCTATGAGTCGTTATTACACGCTATGAGTAGAGTTGTTCCACGCTATGAGTAGTTATTCTTATACTGTACACAACGTTGCATAATGGAAGAGGTATTCTGAGTTTATACTATTATACAATACATTCAAAGTATTCAGACCCCTTGACTTTTTCCACATTATTATGTTACAGGCTTATTCTAAAATATATATTTTTAAATCCTCTTTAATCTACACACAATACCCAATAATGACAAAGCAACAACTTTTTTTGAATTTTCTACAAATATATTAAAAATAAACAGAAATACCTTATTTACATAAGCGTTCAGACCCTTTGCTATGAGACTCAAAATTGAGCTCAGGTGCATCCTGTTTTCATTGATCATCCTTGAGATGTTTCTACAACTTGATTGGAGTCCACCTGTGGTAAATTCAATTGATTGGACATGATTTGAAAAGGCACACACCTGTCTATATTGTTGTCTACCTTATTACCCTTTGTGCTGTTGTCTGTGCCCAGTAATGTTTGTACCATGTTTTGCGCTGCTACCATGTTGTCATGTTGTGTTGCTACTATGCTGTGTTGTTATGTGTTGCTGCCATGAAATGTTGTTGTCTTAGGTCTCTCTTTATGTAGTGTTGTGGTGTCTCTTATCGTGATGTGTGTTTTGTCCTATACAGTTGAAGTCAGAAGTTTACATACACCTTAGCCAAATACATTTAAACTCAGTTTTTCACAATTCCTGACATTTAATCCTAGTAAAAATTCCCTATTTTATTTCAGTTAGGATCACCACTTTTGTTTTAACAATGTGAAATATCAGAATAATAGTATTTATTTCAGCTTTCATTTCTTTCATCACATTCCCAGTGGGTCAGAAGCTTACATACACTCAATTAGTATTTGGTAGCATCGCCTTTAAATTGTTTAACTTGGGTCAAATGTTTCGGATAGCCTTCCACAAGCTTCCCACAATAAGTTGGGTGAATTTTGGCCCATTCCTCCTGACAGAGCTGGTGTAACTGAATCAGGTTTGTAGGCCTCCTTGCTCGCACATGCTTTTTCAGTTCTGCCCACAAATGTTCTATAGGATTGAGGTCAGGGCTTTGTGATGGCCACTCCAATACCTTGACTTTGTTGTCCTTAAGCCATTTTGCCACAACTTTGGAAGTATGCTTGGGGTCATTGTCCATTTGGTAGACCCATTTGCAACCAAGCTTTAACTTCCTGACTGATGTCTTGAGATGTTGCTTCAATATATCCACATCATGTTCTTCCCTCATGATGCCATCTATTTTGTGAAGTGCACCAGTCCCTCCTGCAGCAAAGCACCCCCACAACATGATTCTGCCACCTCCGTGCTTCACGGTTGGGATGGTGTTCTTCGGCTTGCAAGCCTGCCTTATGGCCAAACAGTTCAATCAACCAGAGGACATTTCTCCAAAAAGTACGATATTTGTCTCCATGTGCAGTTGCAAACCGTAGTCTGACTTATTTTTTCTGGCAGTTTTGGAGCAGTGGCTTCTTCCTTGCTTTTAGGTTATGTCGATATCAAACTCGTTTTACTGTGGATATAGATACTTTTGTACCTGTTTCCTCCAGCATCTTCACAAGGTCCTTTTTCTGTTGTTCTGGGATTGATTTGCACTTTTCGCACCAAAGTACGTTCATCTCTAGGAGACAGAACATGTCTCCTTCCTGAGCGGTATGACGGATGCGTGGTCCCATGGTGTTTATACGTGCATACTATTGTTTGTACAGATGAACGTGGTACCTTCAGGTGTTTGGAAATTGCTCCCAAGGATGAACCAGACTTGTGGCGGTCTACAATTTTTTTCTGAGGTCTTGGCTGATTTCTTTTGATTTTCCCATGATGTCAAGCAAAGAGGCACTGAGTTTGAAGGTAGGCCTTGAAATACATCCACAGGTACACCTCCAATAGACTCAAATGATGTAAATTAGCCTGTCAGAAGCTTCTAAAGCCATGACATCCTTATCTGGAATATTCCAAGCTGTTTAAAGGCACAGTCAACTTAGTGTATGTAAACTTCTGACCCACTAGAAATGTGCTACAGTGAATTATAAGTGAAATAATCTGTCTGTAAACAATTGTTGGACAAATTACTTGTGTCATGCACAAAGTAGATGTCCTAACCGACTTGCCAAGACTATAGTTTGTTAACAAGACATTTGTGGAGTGGTTGAAAAACGAGTTTTAATGACTCCAACCTAAGTGTATGTAAACTTCTGACTTCAACTGTGTTTTAAAAAATTAAAAAATTAAAAAATCCCAGCCCCCATCCCCACAGGGGACCTTTTGCCTTCTGGTACGCCGTCATTTGTAAATAAGAATTAGTTCTGATTTGACTTGCCTAGTTAAATAAATAAAATGTCTATATAAAGGTCCCATAGTTGACAGTACATGTCAGAGCACAAACCAAGTCATGAGGTCAAAGGAATTTTCCGCAGAGCTCCGAGACAGGATTGTGTTGAGGCACAGATCTGGGGAAGGGTATCCAAAAATGTCTGCAGCATTTAGGGTCCCCGAGAACAGTGGCCTCCATCTAAATGGAAGAAGTTTGGAACCACCAAGACGATTCCTAGAGCTGTCCTCCTGGCCAAACTGAGCAATCAAGGGCGAAGGGCATTGGAGGTGACCAAGAACCGGATGGTCACTCTAACAGAGCTTCAGAGTTCCTCTGTGGAGATGGGAGAATCTTCCCAGAAGGACAAACATCTCTGCAGCACTCCTTCAATCAGGCCTTTATGGTACAGTGGCCAGACAGAAGCCACTCCTCAGTAAAAGGCACATGACAGCCTGCTTGGAGTTTGCCAAAAGGCACCCAAAAGACTATCAGACAATGAGAAACAAGATTCTCTCGTCTGATGAACTCAAGTTTGAACTCTTTGGCAAATCTGGAGGAAACCTGGCTCCATCCCTGCAGTGAAGCATGGTGGTGGCGGCATCATGCGGTTGGGGATGTTTTTCAGCGGCATTAACTGAGAGACTAGTCAGGATCGAGGGAAAGATGAGCGGGGCAAAGTACAGAGAGATCCTTGATGAAAACCTGCTCAGGACATCAGACTGGGGCGAAGGTTCACCCTCCAACAGGACAATGACCAGCAACCTGACAGAGCTTGAGAGGATCTGCAGAGAAGAATGGGAGAAACTCCCCAAATACAGGTGTGCCAAGCTTGTAGCGTCATACCCAAGAAGACTAGAGGCTGTAATCACTGCCAAAGGGGCTTCAACAAAGTACTGAGTAAAGGGTCTGAATACTTATGTAAATGTAATATTTCAGTTGTTTATTTTTAATATATCTGCACAAATGTCTCAACCTGTTTTTGCTTCGTCATTATGGGGTTTTGTGTGTAGATTGACGATTAAAAAACAAAATTTTATCCGTTTTTGAATAAGACTGTAACGTAACAAAATGTGAAAAAATTCAAGGGGTCTGACTACTTTTGGAATGCACTGTGGAGTGTTTGAAGTTGAAAACCCTCCTTCCCTGATAGGTTACCCCCATGTTAAAGCAAGGGATGCACACCAATAGTATTCCTCCACATGCCTCACTCCATCCAAAGAGAGCTGGGAAGTCTGCAGGAGGTGATCTCTGAGTGAGCTGCTGCGGGCCCTCTCCAGACCTCTGAGACCTCTCTGCCTGACCGCCTGCCTGTCTGACCTGGCTGCCTGCCCGTCACTGTCTCCCCCCTCTACCTCTCTCTCCTCCTGAACAAACCCATTAGTGTTTGATTGAAAGGATCCTCAGCATGGAGAATGGGCTTCTTTAAACCTTGTAAAGTGGCCCCCCTAATCCTTCAAGTACTGCCATAAATCACCTCAGGATTACCACCACTCTGCCACCCAGCCAGCTGCTCCCCGGCCCTGTCATCGGGCAGGGCACCGGGTGGGGTGCCGCCTGTCTCTGTCCCCTGCCCCAGCATGCGAGCTGTTAGCTAGGGCTGGGAATTGCCAGGGATGTCACGATACAATATTATCACTATACTTAGGTGCCGATTATGTATTGTGATACTCACGATTCTATATGTATTGTGATTCTACATGTATTGTGATTCGATACTGTTATTTTGTGTTTCAATGTTCCAAACATATTGTTCCCCATATGTCTGCTGCAGAGTGAGCCATGAGAGTTTTGATCAGTCATGGAAATAGAAGTACTGAAAACTAATTGACTCCCCTATTAAAATTGAGTTTTAGTGCAGGTACAGCCAACTAGTGCAAAAATAATATTGTGATATTGTCACCGATACAACATACCGTCAAAGATAATATCCCGATATGTAACTATTGATCCCCCCCCCCCATCACTACTGTTAAGCTGGACTGAGGTGGGGCACGGCTCCGCCTAATTGACCTCTTGCTCCAGGCCTGAGACTGCAGAGTAGCGTCAGTCCAGATGGTCCTGGTCATTTATCCTAAGTCACTGTGTGACACGACTCTGCCCTGGGGAGAGAGATTCTGTCAGACATAGCCTATACCTAATTCACAAGTAACATAGGCTACAGTCCTCATGCTGAAGGCTACAGTTGAAGTCGGAAGTTTACATACACTTAGTTTGGAGTCGCGTTCTAGAGATGAACATACTACGGTGCGAAAAGAACAACATCCCAGAACAACAGCAAAGGACCTTGTGAAGATGCTGGAGGAAAAAGGTACAAAAGTATCTATATCCACAGTAATTCGAGTTTGATATCGACATATCCTGAAAGGCAGCTCAGCAAGGAAGAAGCCACTGCTCCAAAACTGCCAGAAAAAAAAGTCAGACTATGGTTTGCAACTGCACATGGGGACAAAGATTGTACTTTTTTGAGAAATGTCCTCTGGTCTGATGAAACAAAAATAGAACTGTTTGGCCATAATGACCATCGTTATGTTTAGAGGAAAAAAGCGGAGGCTTGCAAGCCGAAGAACACCATCCCAACCGTGAAGCACGGGGGTGGCAGCATCATGTTGTGGGGGTGCTTTGCTGCAGGAGGGACTGGTGCACTTCACAAAATAGATGGCATCATGAGGTTGGAAAATTATGTGGATATATTGAAGCAACATCTCAAGACATCAGTCGGGAAGTTAAAGCTTTCTCGCAAATGGGTCTTCCAAATGGACAATGACCCCAAGCAAACCTCCAAAGTTGTGGCAAAATGGCTTAAGGACAACAATCTCAAGGTATTGGAGTGGCCATCACAAAGCCCTGACCTCAATCCCATAGAAAATTTGTGGGCAGAACTGAAAAAGCATGTGCGAGCAAGGAGGCCTACAAACCTGACTCAGTTACACCAACTCTGTCAGGAGGAATGGGCCAAAATTCCACAAGCTTATTGTGGGAAGCTTGTGGAAGGCTACCCAAAACGTTTGACCCAAGTTCAACAATTTAAAGGCAATGCTACCAAATACTAATTGAGTGTATGTAAGCTTCTGACCCACTGGGAATGTGATGAAAGAAATGAAAGCTGAAATAAATAATACTATTATTCTGACATTTCACATTCTTAATAAAGTGGTGATCCTAACTGTGAATAACTGAGTTTAAATGTATTTGGCTAAGGTGTATGTAAACTTCCGACTTCAACTGTATGTCACAGTACAGCTACTAAATATCGGTGTTTCTTTCCAACAGAGCATGACCTATTGCGCCTGTCCATCACAGAGGCCTGTCTGTGTCACATGGCACATCTCACCAGGAGTTCCATGTATCTCACGCACACTAATTCTCTGTCACATGGAGAACCATTTCACTATGTCTTAGAGATAGCGGGAAGCCCACCAGGAATTTTAAGATTGTGAAGCCATGACCTTTTTCTGATAGGATTTGGAGATGCTCTAATCTTTACAGTTAACATCACACAGTTTCACAAATGATCTGCTCTTTTACCTCACTGCTTTCTTACCTCATAGCTCATCTGATTTGAATTGCATTGTATTACAATTGTAGTTTATTTTCACAGTTAATTTCTTATGTGTGGGCCTCTAGCTACTAGACTGTAATGATATATTTTGCCCTAGATCTTACTCACACAGACCAAGACCATGTGACCTAGAATTGAGGTCACCTTGTTTGGAGGCATGTTTAGCATCTTACTCTGCTGCATATGTCTGTGCTGCCTCTGCTACTGTTTAATTCATTGTGTCCCCTTTATCTTCCTGTAACATTATAGGGAACTATCCTCTTCAGACCCCAACACAATTCTGTGCTCGTTCCTGCAATATTGCATCATTGATTTTCTCGGTCTTTCACTTATGTGTCGGTTAGCGTCATTGTGAACCGTTAGCTTGGCTATTCAAGACTGGTCTTCTATTCAGATGGTGTAGTCCCAGGCGACTGACGGACGCCCCGTCAGCAGCCCAGTCAATTAGGTTCAGTTAGAGGCCTAAAGAACTCTCTACTACGCTGTCTGTCAACGCAGTAATCCCAACGACCTAATGGCGTAGCTCATCTGTGAAATCAAGTGCTGCATAGCGGAGCTCAGGTCCCCATGATTCACTGGCATCAGTCTCAGTCTGAGGGGTGATTCAGGCATTTTAATGGCTGTATAAGACTACATAAGTGTTTTTCTCCAACAAAATTGCATCCCCTCAAAATATTTATTTTGCTGACAGTATTGGATTATTGAACATGGAATATGTTATTACAAAGCAATGAATGACTTCACACCTGCCTGCCAGTCCCTATGAGCTGGTTTCTGATTTGGTTTACCCTCGCATCAACCCGCCCTCCTCTGCTCTCCAGATGATTGGTTTAACATCAACCCACCCTCCTCTGCTCTCCAGATGATTGGTTTAACATCAACCCACCCTCCTCTGCTCTCCAGATGATTGGTTTAACATCAACCCGCCCTCCTCTGCTCTCCAGATGATTGGTTTAACATCAACCTGCCCTCCTCTCCTCTCCAGATGAGCGTGAAGCGGTGCAGAAGAAGACCTTTACTAAGTGGGTGAACTCTCACCTGGGCCGTGTGACATGCCGCATCGGGGACCTGTACACTGACCTGAGAGATGGACGCATGCTCATCCGCCTGCTGGAGGTGCTGTCAGGAGAACAGCTGGTCAGTATCTCAGAATACCTCTATCTGTCCTCCTAACCCTGACCCTAACCTTAACCCTGACCGATCACTCATGGCTCACCTTGTTTGTCCTGAACTAACCCTCTCTCATTCCTGTATTCTCTTGTCCTCTCTCGTTGTTTTTCCCTCACTGTGCTCCATTCTGCTTAACATGAAATCTATTTTCATTCTTATACCCTCTTCCTCTCCCTCTCTGTTTTTCATGTCACTTTCCATCACTCTCTCACACCATCCTGAATTTCCCCCTTCTCTCCTCCTTCTCTCCCCCTTCTCTCTCTTGTCTCTGTCCAGCCGAAGCCCACTAAGGGGCGTATGCGTATCCACTGCCTGGAGAACGTGGACAAGGCCCTGCAGTTCCTCAAGGAGCAGAAGGTCCACCTGGAGAACATGGGCTCCCACGACATCGTGGACGGGAACCACCGCCTCACCCTGGGTCTCATCTGGACCATCATCCTCCGCTTCCAGGTACCGTGTGACTCCTTGTAATGTTCTGTACAATGCCTTTCTATGGGCCTTCCTAGAGAGTAGATGGCGCAAGTGAATATTACACATCCCAGCCCACTTGTGTCCCGTTCACCACCCTCACCTGGGTCAACCCCACCCTGCCTAGTTCACAACTAATGGGAATGGAAGCAATTACCTCTGTTCCGTGGTTTTCTGAGGCCACTTTGGTTTCAGAGAATGTTAATATTCTAACGAGATTTCAGTGTTCTTTTTTCCCCTCATCTTCTTTTCATGACAATTACATATTCTCCTGTTTGACGGATGTGCTTCATCATCAAACTTAACAAAGAGCTGTATGTAAGACCGATGATTTCAGTGAGGTCCTAATGAGAGAGAGAGAAATATGTAGGCAGTGTGTCTGACTGAGAGGGTGCTCTGCTTAACAGATCCAGGACATCAGTGTGGAGACTGAGGGTAACAAGGAGAGGAAGTCAGCCAAGGAGGCTCTGCTGCTCTGGTGCCAGATGAAGACCGCTGGGTGAGAAGGGAGAGAGGGAGAGATTCTAGGATGTGTCCAGTAATGTGAATGTATGATGAAGATTTGTGAAATGCTGAGTTATTTTATTTTAATAATTTCCAGTGTTGGTCGACACCAAAAGAGCCTGGGTACTGAGTTGATGATTAATGAGCAATTACCTTGACTCTGCAGGTACCCCAACGTCAACGTTCACAACTTTACCACCAGCTGGAGAGATGGCTTGGCGTTCAACGCCATCGTGCACAAACACAGGTCAATTACCTTCTCCCTTTGTCCATGTTGCCTGTCACACTATGAAATAAGTTAGTCACTCATGTTAACTGTAGGCCCTGACATTGTCCTTCACCTGGCACTCTGTCCGTGTGAAGTGATATATTTATTCTGTCCGTGACTAGATGTCCAGTACCTTGGCCTGTTGTCCTTGCAGTGCCGTTGAGGAATAGGCCTGGTGACAGGGGGTCTGTATCCCCATAAATGGATGAAAATAAAATAGGAGTTAGTTGACCTAGATAACGAATAAAACCAACTCGTTTTGCATGCAAGGCCATGCCTGGTGACTCACCACTGCCATCTGCTGGTGACTCCTACTGCATTACGGTGGGACTAAGACCCCTAGAGTGTGATTTTTAACATGACAAGTACTGTAACAAATGGAGGCCCATGGATGATGCTCATCAGTTAAGTACTGGCACATTTGAATGTATGCCTGCAGCTAGTGTATATTGCTCACTTGAGACTCAAAGTACGAGTAGTTGGAAATGTGGACTGAATGAGCTACAAGGCAATCATGTGCATTCTGTCGCTGCCATTTTCCTTATCTGATTAGAATGGAGTCGATCTGAATAAATGGAACAATGTTGAAGTTGACTTTGCCTACACATCTTAGTGTCTCACCATACAAAATCATGGTCACGTGTTGATGAACTCAACATGTAGTGGTTAGGATGCTGTTTTTACGCCTTATATATGAGATTCCTTTCATTAAAAGCAACACCTGTGTTCCCCTACCTGTCCAGACCGGACGTGATTGAGTTTGACACCCTGAAGCGGTCCAACGCCCACTATAACCTCCAGAATGCCTTCAACACAGCAGAGAATAAGCTAGGCCTCACCAAACTCCTCGACCCAGAAGGTGAGTCAGGGAGGTCAGAGCTCAGACTGGACAAGTGTCGGAATTGTATGTGGTCTCTGCCCTCGCCCTCTGGCTAGTTGTCACCAACACAGTGCTCCTGTCATATACCAGGCGAGCTGGATGGGGTGTGGGAGGAAGAAGGGAGGAGGATTACTGGAATGAATTACAACTTAAGTGAGAATAGGGTCTATGTGGCCAGGCTGGCCATGGGGCAGGGCTTAATGATGCCCTCTGACATCACAGAGGAAGTCCATACATGGTGAGGGGTTGGCAACGCTCTGGGGCCATCAATCAGGGCACATTTAGAGACAAGCACCATGTGTGTTTAAGTTGAATTGACTGGGTTAAGATGGGAGACAGTGTGTGTGTGTGTGTGTGTGTGTGTGTGTGTGTGTGTGCGACTGGGATTGGAAGTTTGTGTGTGCATGTTTGTGTCAGTGTGTGTCTGACTGTGTGGGTAGTATGTGGAGAGAAGATGAGAATCAAATGTCTCTCTTTCCAGATGTCAACGTTGACCAGCCAGATGAGAAGTCCATCATCACCTATGTGGCCACCTACTACCACTACTTCTCCAAGATGAAGGCCCTGGCTGTGGAGGGCAAGAGGGTTGGCAAGGTGGGGTGCAACGGCTGTTTAACTTTTTATGTGTGTGTGTGCGTGCGTACGTGCATGTCTTCCTGTCACTGTCTTTGGAGCTTGTCTAACCCCTCTCTTTCTCCCTCCCTTCCTCCCAGGTGCTGGACTATGCCATTGAGGCTGACCAGCTGGTAGGGAACTATGAGAGCCTGGCTTCAGAGCTGCTGCAGTGGATTGAGCAGACCATCCTGACTCTGAATGACCGGCAGCTGGCCAACTCCCTAAACGGTGTGCAGAACCAGCTGCAGGCCTTCAACACCTACCGCACAGTGGAGAAACCCCCAAAGTACGACAAGGAGACACGCTGGGGGGAAATTTAGAATTTAACAGGAGTGATGTTCTAGCAGGTTGGAATCATAACTGCGCATATTCCATGTTCGGTATCTTACCTGGCTGTGTTGGTTTTCCTCAGGTTCACAGAGAAAGGCAACCTGGAGGTGCTGCTGTTCACCATTCAGAGCAAGATGAGAGCCAACAACCAGAAGGTGTACATTCCCAGGGAGGGAAAGCTCATCTCTGACATCAACAAGGTATCACCCATAGGGCTGCAGTTACTCGCTGTTTAAATGCATTACTTGTCCTGAGTGGAGCTTCAATAAACAACAGTTAACCTTGCAGGTGTTTAAAATCATGAATAACACCCCTGGTTTAATTAAGGGACCTCTCTGACTAGCTGTGTTCTGATTGGCTCTGCAGGCGTGGGAGCGTCTGGAGAAGGCAGAGCACGAGCGGGAGCTGGCGCTGAGGAACGAGCTGATTCGACAGGAGAAGCTGGAGATGCTTGCTGCTCGCTTCGACCGCAAGGCCGCCATGAGGGAGACCTGGCTGAGCGAGAACCAGCGGCTCGTCTCTCAGGTAACACCCCTGGCTGAGACCTGATAATGTTTTCACAATGAGGAGGAGGGTGGTTATATTTGTCTCCCAGGTGTCCCCAGACCAGAGATATCAGTAATCATAAGTGATGGTTGTGATTACATTATTTTGACGAGACATGTTTACTGCAGACCAGCCAGTCTAATTATCTAGTAATGTGGAGGGGAGTGATAAATGACTACAGACACACTGTAGCTAGCTGATCTCCATTTTAATGGCATTTACAACTCTAATTTGCAATCACTGTCATTTCTAGAAGTGAGAGTGAATTTAGCAATTTAATAGACAATTTAATACCCTTGTATGCATTTGAACACATAGAAAGAGTCAATCACATATACGTTTATGACCAATGTACACACTGACCTCTCCCACTTCTAACCTCAATCTGTCCTCTTGTCCCTCAGGACAACTTTGGTGTTGACCTGGGAGCGGTGGAGGCCGCCACCCGTAAACACGAGGCCATCGAGACGGACATCGGGGCGTACGGGGAGCGGGTAGCGGCCGTGGAGGCGGTGGCCAGGGAGCTGGAGGCAGAGAACTACCATGATGTGCGTCGCGTGCTGGCGAGGAGGGACAACGTGCTGCGGCTGTGGGAGTACCTGAAGGACCTGTTAGCCGCTCGCAGGGAGAGACTCCACGCACACCGAGACCTGCAGAGACTGCTGGAGGAGATGAGATACATCATGGACTGGATGGGAGATATGAAGGTACTGGAACATATCAACATGTCAACTCTGCACACACTATGCAGTGGGGCAAAAAATATTTAGTCGGCCACCAATTGTGCAAGTTCTCCCACTTAAAAAGATTAGAGAGGTCTGTAATTTTCATTATAGGTACACTTCAACTATGACAGACAAAATGAGAAGAAAAAACATCCAGAAAATCACATTGTAGGATTTTTTATGAATTTATTTGCAAATTATGGTGAAAAATAAGTATTTGGTCACCTACAAACAAGCAAGATTTCTGGCTCTCACAGACCTGTAACTTCTTCTTTAAGAGGCTCCTCTGTCCTCCACTCATTACCTGTATTAATGGCACCTGTTTGAACTTGTTATCAGTATAAAAGACACCTTTCCACAACCTCAAACAGTCACACTCCAAACTCCACTATGGCCAAGACCAAAGAGCTGTCAAAGGACACCAGAAACAAAATTGTAGACCTGCACCAGGCTGGGAAGACTTCATCTGCAATAGGTAAGCAGCTTGGTTTGAAGAAATCAACTGTGGGAGCAATTATTAGGAAATGGAAGACATACAAGACCACTGATAATCTCCCTCGATCTGGGGCTCCACGCAAGATCTCACCCCGTGTTGGGTCAAAATGATCACAAGAACGGTGAGCAAGAATCCCAGAACCACACGGGGGGACCTAGTGAATGACCTGCAGAGAGCTGGGACCAAAGTCACAAAGCCTACCATCAGTAACACACTACGCCGCCAGAGACTCAAATCCTGCAGTGCCAGACGTGTCCCCCTGCTTAAGCCAGTACATGTCCAGGCCCGTCTGAAGTTTGCTAGAGAGCATTTGGATGATCCAGAAGAAGATTGGGAGAATGTCATATGGTCAGATGAAACCAAAATATAACTTTTTGGTAAAAACTCAACTTGTCGTGTTTGGAGGACAAAGAATGCTGAGTTGCATCCAAAGAACACCATACCTACTGTGAAGCATGGGGGTGGAAACATCATGCTTTGGGGCTGTTTTTCTGCAAAGGGACCAGGACGACTGATCCGTGTAAAGGAAAGAATGTATGGGTCCATCTATCGTGATTTTGAGTGAAAACCTCCTTCCATCAGCAAGGGCATTGAAGATGAAACGTGGCTGGGTCTTTCAGCATGACAATGATCCCAAACACACTGCCCGGGCAACAAAGGAGTGGCTTTGTAAGAAGCATTTCAAGGTCCTGGAGTGGCCTAGCCAGTCTCCAGATCTCAACCCCATAGAAAATCTTTGGAGGGAGTTGAAAGTCCGTGTTGCCCAGCAACAGCCCCAAAACATTACTGCTCTAGAGGAGATCTGCATGGAGGAATGGGCCAAAATACCAGCAACAGTGTGTGAAAACCTTGAAGAGTTACAGAAAATGTTTGACCTCTGTCAATGCCAACAAAGGGTATATAACAAAGTACTGAGAAACTTTTGTTATTGACCAAATACTTATTTTCCACCATAATTTGCAAATAAATTCATTAAAAATCCTGCAATGTGATTTTCTGGATTTTTTTTCTCATTTTGTCTTATAGTTGAAGTGTACCTATGATGAAAATTACAGGCCTCTCATCTTTTTAAGTGGGAGAACTTGCACAATTGGTGGCTGACTAAATACTTTTTTTGCCCCACTGTATATACTCCCAGTGTAGAATATGTACTCTTGGTCATTGACAACCTTCTGTAATCCTGTACATTTCACACTATCAACCCTGCATGCGAGTACTCCTTTCAAAATGGTTACTACTCCTGGGTGTAATGGGTTTACAGAGGTTGACTGGGTGAATTAAGTCTGTCTGAGTGTATTCTTAGCTCTTGGCCTCAGCTGATTCCTTTTCCCCTGACTACAAAGGGCAAATGTGCCACTTTTCAACCCTGTATTCATTATCTCCAGCACCATACCAGTGTCTATATAAATTTAGGTGAAAATTAGGGATGTAACAATTCACCGATACACATCTGTCGCTGATTCAAATGTTTAAGATACAAGTGCATCGGTCTGCGGACCCCAACCCGATCCAAATGTAGCATGCATCAGTCAGAAAATGAATTCAAATGTTACGAATTGCCGGTTCCCAAAAATGTCTTGCTCCTAGTACATTATTTCTACCTTCCGAAAAGACCTCATCTTTTGTGACAGCTGATGTGTCCTCTCTTTCAGTGTCCAACTGCATGTAACTGTGTTGACAGTCATTGATCTGCAAGTAATTTTGCATGCCGAATAACCCCAGGCCTTGTCGAACTGCACACTATGCCCAGCTTAGTGCATTGACCAATGTGAGGTATACGGCCTGTTCCTGACCTTGCACATCTGCGCAGCACCTTCAGAAATGTCTTGGGTGATAGGTTGTCACTCAACTAATAAAGCCTACTTTGTCATTTGATAGGTTATTGTTATCCCTGCGCTGTTGCAGATGGTTTTTACCAGAATAAAAGTAAGCTATTGGAGACAACTCTCATCTGGCTATACCTGCTTACAATGCATTTTATTTAGATTGTTCAGGGTCACCATCAGCAGTAGTTTTGGTAGTTTTTCTTTAAATAATCAATGTGTATATCGTAATTTTTTGATATACAGGGTAAAGTTGATAATTTCATAACGAGGACAGCAATCACTTTTGCAAGGCGCACAGCATGGCCGAATCGAGAGAAGAGATGATCACTCACAAACCGGTCAAAACCATTTGATTTAGAAATGAGGGTGAAATTCAAAGTTGTTTATTAGGTACACTCGTCTAGTACCGGGTCAGACCCCCCTTTGCCTCCAGAACAGACTGAATTATTTGTGGCATGGAATCATTGCGCAATTGGTATCAAGGGACCTAATGTGTTCGAGGGAAACTTTCCCCACACCATTACACCATTGCCACCAGCCTGTACTGTTGACACCAGGCAGGATGGGGCCATGGACTCCAAATCCTGACTCTGCCATTAGGATGATGAAACAGGAACCGGATTCGTCGGATCAGGCAATGTTTGTCCACTGCTCAATTGTCCAGTGTTGGTGATCTTGTGCCCACTGGAGCCGCGTCTTCTTGTTTTTAGCTGATAGGAGTGGAACTTGGTGTGGATGTCTGCTGTAATAGCCCATCTGTGACAAGGACCGACGAGTTGTGCGTTCCGAGATGGCGTTCTGCACACCAATGTTGTACTGTGGTGTAATGTGCCTGTTTGTGGCCTCCTGTTAGCTTGCACGATTTTGGCCATTCTCCTTTAACCTGTCATCAACGAGTTGTTTTCACCCACAGGACTGCTGCTGACTGGATGTTTTTTGTTTTGTTTGTCACACCATTCTCTGTAAACCCCAGACACTGTCTTGCATGAAAAGCCCAGGAAGCCGGACGTTTCTGAGATACTGGAACTGGCGCGCCTGACACCGACGATCATACCACGCTCAAAGTCACTTAGGCCATTTGTTTTGCCCATTCTCACATTCAATCGAACAGTAACTCAATGCCTGTCTGACTGTTTTATATAGCAAGCCATGGCCACGTGACCCACTGTCTGTAGGAGCAACCATTTGTGTGAATGGGATGGTGTACCTAATAAACTGTCCACTGAGCTATGTCAAAGCTCATTTGTAAACCATAAATATTGATACATTACTAGCACAAACACTTCATCTGCAAAAATATCAAGTTAATTAGTGGGTGATGGTGATTTCAGAACCAAAGTCTGGGACAAAAAAACATACGCTACATTGCCCCTCCGTTTTCTGATATTGGTAGATGCCTAGTCTCCCTTATTGCTCAGCTCAGGTGCCTATATAGTACATACACCATAGCCATGAATCATTTACACACACACACACAGAAGTCGGCTCAGACAGATCCAGCTCTGAGAGGCTCAGCTCATGAGTTCCATCAGCAGCAGATGTTAATTTAGAATAGAAAATGTGTTTATGCAACAAATGTTGCATAAATTGATTCATTCTGATATCAAACCAAATCACACCGAATAATTTCAAACTAAAACGTATTGTTCCTGTATCATATCGGAGCCCATGTGTCTACTAGATACGTATCCAATCATTTTGAAAGGGAAAGATGCGCATCCCTAGAAGAACATGGCATATTTGTATGACCTGTGGTTAACAAGATAAGCAGAAAGGTCCTAAAAAAAAAAAGTTCTGTGACATCACAGGGCAGGATTAAAAATAAGAAAAGCAGTGATTTTCCAAGCCTGCAACGAGTTTCTAGCCAGGGTGAGGGTATTTTCTTGCTCCTCACTTCACCGTGAATCTCAGTGTTTGAAAATGTTTTAATCCCTTACACTTGTGGAAATTGGCCTATATGGATAGGGTCAAATGGATATGCTTCTAACAGAACTACAAAAAGCATATGCATGACCATGGTAACAATTGAAAGAACACTTTGGAGATTTATGGGGAAATTATCAGAACAACAGTTCACCTGACACAAGACTGAATCCAAACATTACACTCTTGATTTTATGTGCCTTTCATTTACTGTACTTTTCATTTGTCAATAACGAAATGTGAAAATACTCTAGATACATTCAGTAACATAATAAGATTATTCATTGACATTTGGAGTCGGTTCAAGATTATAAAAAAAAAATGTTTTTAATTGAGTGAGAGGACTAACTGGTGTCTCCAAGTGGCCACACACCTCTCCAGTTCCTAAGTAATTTCAATGCACTTTTCTGAGTCAAGGAAAGAACTATAAGGTGTTATTTGAGCTTTCCTAGCTTTGCCATTGAGGAACTGAAGCAAGCACACTTGTAGTTTTTTGTTTGCAACACAGCCCTCACACGCAATCCAAAAACGTTCCATTATAAATTGCAATCTGGGTTAGGTATGCATCATTTTGGAAGATTGTTCTAGTACCAACGTGGCTAGCTAAGTTTTACAAATCTTAGTGTTAGACTTTCAAAAAGCACTTCAGACAATCAGATCGTAATATTGGTGTGCATAGAATGGAGTCAAGTGCATCCAAGTGAATGTTCTGTTGCTAATTATTTTCTTCACAATTCGACAAACGGGCTCATTCTTTTCAGGACAACCCAGGGTATAACTCAGGTCAGCCTTCTAACTGTGGATCTAACATAGCGATCATAAACATTGATACTGAACATTTTTTAAATGTACGTTTTCTAATATGGAAATGTGAAGTGCACATTTCAACTCATGGCTGTGTGGTTTGCTTGTACGACGTCAAAGCGGTATTCATTATAATCCCCAATGTCTCGCCTTTCAGAACACATCAAGTCCTTTCGATTCACAGCAATTCCCTCACTCAGACAACAAATGTGCAAAAGTAGCGGAAGGGATGGGGACATCTTCCTGTCGCACACGGTGCTCAAGTTTATAATGACTGTCAGTCAAAAGCCATACAGCGTTGTGAAGCAGAGAACCTGAGCTCTGACATCATGTATAGCATGTACAGCCACTCTGGTCCAATTTAGGCACTGACTGTATCAATGACAAAATGTGCCATTTTCAACCCTTATACGGGATTGAGTGGAAAGGGTTCATTTTTGATAGAACTTTATATTATTTATTTTAAATTCTAGAAATGTGCCGTTTTCACATATGTAGACACTGGTATTGTGCTAGAGATAATGAAAATGTTGGAAAGTGGTAGAATTGCCCTTTAACAGATTGATGTTATTGTGATTATGTTGTGATTCAGGGAGCCTTGCCTCATCAATACCAAATGAGCACTCTGTTTTCTCAAGATAAAGTCTTGCTTATCAGTCACCAAGAAAGCTTGCCCCTCATTTACGATATTGACAGCTTTGCTTAATCTATAACTCTCAGTGACTGCTGGAACCATAATGTCTTACCAATTCTCTCTCCCATTACCATCTCATTAGGAGCATGTCTTCACTAGGTAGAGAATGTAGTATTTTATTAGGATCCCCATTAGCTGCTTCTAATGCAGTAGCTACTCTTCCTGGGGTCCACACAGAACATTGATAGACAAGAACATCTCAAGGACAGAGCTACATACATGTATATGATAATATAAAGGTTCTGTACTGAGATAACAGAGAGAGTTATACTATAGGCCTACATAGTCCAGACATGGTGAATGACTGTGTTTCTAACATGTCTTCCTGCCATGTGCTCTCCCAGGGTCGTCTGCAGTCCCAGGACAGTGGGAAGCATCTGCATGATGTGGAGGACCTGCTGCAGACTCACAACCTGGTGGAGGCAGACATCTCAGCCCAGGCAGAGAGGGTCCGCGGGGTCCAGAGAGCTGCTCAGCGCTTCACCTCCGACCAACAAGGTGAGACTACACAAGTTTTCTACACACATTGTTACTGTTTGAGTAATTATGAAAAAGATTACATTTGACTACTATGCAACATTTGTTTGGTTGCCCCTCCACTGCTAACTAAATAACTAGCTATTTTTCTCCATCTTTCTCTCTCAGTCTACAAGCCGTGTGAGCCGGCGCTGGTGGGAGAGAAGGTGTCTCTGCTGGGCCGGGCCTATGAGGAGCTGGGCCAGCTGGCTGGGGAGCGGAGGGAGCGCCTGGAGGCCTCACGGCGCCTCTGGCAGTTCCTGTGGGAGATGGGAGAAGAGGCGGCCTGGATCAGAGAGCAGGAGCAGATCCTGTCAGGAGGAGACTGTGGCCGCGACCTCACCTCCGCCCTGCACCTCCTCAGTAAGCACGAGGCCTTCAGGGACGAGATGGCAGCCCGCTACGGTCCTCTCGGCCACAGCATTGCCGCCGGACAAACTCTGGTGGAGGAGGGACACTTTGGAGCCCCAGAGTGCACTGAGAGGATCAGGGACGTACGTGCTCAGTGGGCACACCTGGAGGAGGTCAGTGGGCAGGGGAAAGGAGATGGACAAGTCTAGAGAGTAGTCAGTCCACGAGCAAAATTAATATATAGAGTATTAGTATTTCAGAAGTTGATGTATTTCCTCTGTTTGTATTCTGATTCCTTCTCTCTCCCTGCGCCCCCAGACATCCCAGCTGAGGGAAGTGCAGCTGAAGGAGGCGGTGGCCCTGCACCAGTTCCAGACTGACGCCAATGACATGGAGGCCTGGATCTTGGAGACGCTGCGCCAGGTGTCCAGCCAGGAGGTGGGCCACGACGAGTTCTCCACCCAGACCCTAGCCCGCAAGCAGAGGGAGGTGGAGGAGGAGATCCAGAGCCACCGCACCCTCATCGACTCCCTGCATGAGCAGGCCCTCGGCCTGCCCCAGGTCCATGCAAACGCCCCTCAGGTCAGTTACCCCTGGAACAGTATACCAAACCAACTCCCACTTTCTACACTACTGCACACTCTCCCACTGTTTCTCTCTCTTTCTGATATATACAGACACTGGCCCATACGTATTACATACAGACTCTCAATGTCTCCGCTTAAGTGAGACATATTTTATTTATCCTTCCCATTCTGTATTTCTTGACTTGTTATTAACTCTGGTCAGAGGAGTGTCTTCTGGCTGACTGGTTGTTATTGACTCTGGTCAGAGGAGTGTCTTCTGGCTGACTGGTTGTTATTGACTCTGGTCAAAGGAGTGTCTTCTGGCTGACTGGTTGTTATTGACTGGTCAAAGGAGTGTCTTCTGGCTGACTGGTTGTTATTGACTCTGGTCAGAGGAGTGTCTTCTGGCTGACTGGTTGTTATTGACTCTGGTCAGAGGAGTGTCTTCTGGCTGACTGGTTGTTATTGACACAGCTAGAAGATGCTTCTCTTACCAGACTGATTGTTGCTGTCTGTGTAGGTGGAGGGGCGTCTGCCTGCTATTGAGCAGCGCTATGAGGAGCTGGTGTCTCTGTCTGCATCGCGGCGTCAGGCCCTGGAGGGGGCGCTGGCCCTCTACCGCATGTACAGCGAGGCGGGCGCCTGCCAGCTGTGGGTGGGGGAGAAGGAACAGTGGCTGGACGGCATAATGATCCCCACCAAACTGGAAGACCTGGAGGTGGTGCAGCAGAGGTGAGCTGGGGAAGGGAGGAATAAGGGAGTGTTAGAATGATGTTATAAGAAGAAAGAAATGATCTGTAGGCAATGATTTAAATTGCCTTTCCTTGAGCGATATCGATCTGCATACTCACTGTGCTCCGGTAAATGATCAAACTGACATCAAACAACATTTGAGTATGTTAATATTTCACCTTTAGTCTCCCTTGTAGAGACAAAGCAATGGAAATATGAGTGATGCGAAATGAGACTGTCTGATATATCTGTGTGTCTGCAGGTTTGAGACCCTGGAGCCTGAGATGAACAACCTGGGGACTCGTATCTCTGATGTCAACCAGGTGGCCCAGCAGCTCCTGGGATCAGACAACCGCAGCAAAGAGCAGATCCACCAGACACAAGACCAGCTTAACAACAGGTTAGTAGTACTCGACATGTCTCGGACATGAAAAACACACATACCATCTGATACACAGCCAATACTCTGTATAAAGTTAGCACTGGGAACAGGTATTGAGACTTCCCCTTGCTCTGGTCCCCAGGTGGAAGGAGTTCCAGCGTCTGGCGGACCAGAGGAAACAGGCCCTGGAGTCGGCCCTCAACATCCAGAACTACCACCTGGAGTGTAACGAAATCCAGAGCTGGATGAGAGAGAAGACCAAGGTGATCGAGTCCACCGAGAGCCTGGGCAACGACCTGGCTGGTGTCATGGCCCTGCAGCGCAAACTCACCGGCATGGAGAGAGACCTGGAGGCCATTCAGGTACGGCAGGGTCAACGGTTATGGAGGTGGACAAAGACTTAGGGTAAACCTAATGAAACCACAGCATCAGATCATTTTAAAGAGATGATCAGTATTGTTGAGTCATTAACTGTTAAAGACATCATCAATACTTTGAATAATTTTATGTCACATGTTGATGACAACCAGGTATATTTTCCATATCTTTTCAGGGTAAGTTGGACGACCTGAGAAATGAGGCAGAGAAGCTGGCTGAGGAGCACCCGGACCAGGCCGAGGAGATCCATGCCCACCTGGGGGGGATCCAGGAAGTGTGGGAGGAGCTCAACGCCACCATGAAGCGTCGTGAGGAGTCTCTGGGCGAAGCCAGTAAGCTGCAGGGATTCCTCCGGGACCTGGATGACTTCCAGTCCTGGCTGTCCCGCACGCAGACCGCCGTGGCGTCAGAGGACATCCCCACCTCGCTGCCAGAGGCTGAGCGCCTGCTCTCCCAGCACGAGAGCATCAAGAACGAATGGGACAACTACAAGGAGGACTATGAGAAGATGCGGGCGGTGGGTGATGAGGTGACTCAGGGCCAGACGGACGCCCAGTACATGTTCCTGGCCCAGAGACTGCAGGCGCTGGACACCGGATGGCAAGATCTGCGCCGCATGTGGGAGAACCGCCACAGCCTGTTGGCCCAAGCTTTCGACTTCCAGACCTTCCTGAGAGACGTCAAGCAGGCTGAGGGTTTCCTCAACAGCCAGGTGAGGACCAGGACACCAGGGAAGGAGAAGAAACATACAAATATACTGTTTATCTTGATGAAGTTACTAATAGTTCTCTCTCCCTCTGTAGGAGTATGTACTGTCCCACACTGAGATGCCATCCAGCCTGCAGGGAGCAGAGGAGGCCATCAAGAAGCACGAGGACTTCCTGACCACCATGGAGGCCAGCGAGGAGAAGATCACGGGCGTGGTGGAGGCTGGACGCCGTCTGGTCAACGACCTCAACGCCAACTCTGACAAGATCCAGGAGAAGGCCGACTCCATCCAGGAGAGACATCAGAAGAATAGGGAAGCTGCAAATGAACTCCTCTCTAAACTGAAGGACAACCGTGAACTTCAGCACTTCCTGCAGGACGGACAGGAGGTACAAACCATCAACTAAGTCTTACTATAATAATGGTGGTGTGATACATTTAATTGAGACGCTCTTTGTCCTGTATTCAGAAATCTGACAAATCAGTAGTCAAGGTAATTAACCTGAGGTACAGTTCATTGAGTAATATCATTCTCCTTTTCCTCTGCAGCTGACTCTGTGGATCAATGAGAAGATGCTGACAGCTCAGGACATGTCGTATGACGAGGCCAGGAACCTCCACAGCAAGTGGCAGAAACACCAGGCCTTCATGGCTGAGCTGGCCTCCAACAAGGACTGGCTGGACAAGATCGACAAGGTACAGTATGACTATGAAGGATTAAATATTCAAGAGAGAAAAAGTGGAAAAATAAATCAGATATGGTGTGTGTGCCAGTATTTTACTGTCTGACTCTCTCTCCCCTCTCCCCCGTTAGGAGGGCCAAGTGCTGGTGACAGAGAAGCCGGAGCTGCAGTCTGTTGTCCAACAGACTCTTGAAGGCCTGCAGAGCCAGTGGGAGGAGCTAGAGAGCACTACGCGCGCCAAGGCACAGTGCCTCTTCGATGCCAACAGGGCAGAGCTTTTCACCCAGAGCTGCTCTGCCCTGGACATTTGGCTGAAGAACCTGTCAGGACAGCTGCAGAGTGACGACTTCGGAAAGGATCTGACATCCGTCAACATCCTGCTCAATAAGCACCAGGTGGGTGACATTACACTGTCCAATCCAAGCATCATATTTACCACTTCAAGTCCTCAGTTGTCATACTCCTTTGTGACCATTTGAATGGATAAGTGTCACTTCAATATAAAAGAGGTAATAAAACATGCTCTCCTTCTCCCCGTGTCTCTGTGTAGATGCTGGAGCACCAGATGGAGGTGCGTGAGAAAGAGGTGCAGTCGCTGCAGTCCCAGGCGCTGGCGCTGTCCCAGGACGATGCTGGTGTGGCGGTGGTGGAGGTGGACAGCCAGCAGAGGAGAGTCACTGACAGCTTCTCCCAGCTCCAGGACCCCCTCAACCAGAGGAGGCAGCAACTGCTGGCATCCAAGGAGGCCCACCAGTTCAACAGAGACCTGGAGGATGAGATTGTGAGTGGGACCACCTGACTCTAAATTCAGAGATTTTAATACTGAATCATCATGTGTGTTGTATGCACAGTTTTCTCCTGTTTGTAATTATTGTTTACTTTCTTCCATCACTTAGCTGTGGGTGAAGGAGAGGATGCCCCTAGCCACCTCCACAGACCATGGCAAGGACCTGCCCAGTGTACAGCTGCTCATCAAGAAGAACCAGGTGCATAGATGAGGGAGGAAGTCTGGACTTCTATCAGAGTGAAAGGACAGTGGGAGGAAATAATTCACATTGGAGAAGAGATGTTGCATTTGTCTAAACCTTTGTTTTGTCTCCCAGACTTTGCAGAAGGAGATCCAGGGCCACCAGCCCCGTATTGATGACATCCAGACCCACCGCAGGGGGATGTCCCCAGGGAAGGAGGAGGTGGACGGGGAGTGGCAGTCTGCTCTGGAGCAACGTCTGGTGGAGCTCCGGGAGTCCTGGGCCCAGCTCATCGCTGAGACAGATGAGCGCCACGCCCGGCTAGTGGAAGCTAACCGCGCCCAGCAGTTCTACACCGACGCTGCCGAGGCCGAGGCCTGGATGGGAGAGCAGGAGCTACACATGATGTCAGAGGACAAGGCCAAGGTGAGTGGAGAGACGGGCTGTAGCAAAGATGGGCTGTAGTTAAAAAGCTTTCTGTGTTAATGATGATGCTAATGATGTCCATTCTGCACACTCAATTGCTTTGTTTATCCTTTGCTTAATGATGCTGACTCCATATATGTGATGTGTGTGTCTGTCTGTGATGTGTGTGACCCAGGATGAGCAGAGTGCTCTGGTGATGGTGAAGAAGCACCAGACACTAGAACAGGCCCTGGAGGACTACGCCCAGCCCATCCACCAGCTGGCCAACAGCAGCCGCACCATGATGACCAGCGAACACCCAGAGAGGTGAGAGAACACAACAGGTTTATAATGTGGGGTTGGGCCAATAGCCAAGCAAGCGTTTGGCCAGTAACCGAGTAAGCGTTTGGCCAGTAACCAAGTAAGCGTTTGGCCAGTAACCAAGTAAGCATTTGACCAGTAACCAAGTAAGCGTTTGGCCAGTAACCAAGTAAGCGTTTGGCCAGTAACCAAGTAAGCGTTTGGCCAGTAACCAAGTAAGCGTTTGGCCAGTAACCAAGTAAGCGTTTGGCCAGTAACCTAGTAAGCGTTTGGCCAGTAACCAAGTAAGCGTTTGACCAGTAACCAAGTAAGCGTTTGGCCAGTAACCAAGTAAGCGTTGGGCCAGTAACCAAGTAAGCGTTGGGCCAGTAACCAAGTAAGCGTTGGGCCAGTAACCAAGTAAGCGTTTGGCCAGTAACCAAGTAAGCGTTTGGCCAGTAACCAAGTAAGCGTTTGGCCAGTAACCAAGTAAGCGTTGGGCCAGTAACCAAGTAAGCGTTTGGCCAGTAACCAAGTAAGCGTTTGGCCAGTAACCTAGTAAGCGTTTGGCCAGTAACCAAGTAAGCGTTTGGCCAGTAACCAAGTAAGCGTTTGGCCAGTAACCAAGTAAGCGTTGGGCCAGTAACCAAGTAAGCGTTGGGCCAGTAACCAAGTAAGCGTTGGGCCAGTAACCAAGTAAGCGTTTGGCCAGTAACCAAGTAAGCGTTTGGCCAGTAACCAAGTAAGCGTTTGGCCAGTAACCAAGTAAGCGTTTGGCCAGTAACCAAGTAAGCGTTTGGCCAGTAACCAAGTAAGCGTTTGGCCAGTAACCAAGTAAGCGTTTGGCCAGTAACCAAGTAAGCGTTTGGCCAGTAACCAAGTAAGCGTTTGACCAGTAACCAAGTAAGCGTTTGACCAGTAACCAAGTAAGCGTTTGGCCAGTAACCAAGTAAGCGTTTGGCCAGTAACCAAGTAAGCGTTTGGCCAGTAACCAAGTAAGCGTTTGGCCAGTAACCAAGTAAGCGTTTGGCCAGTAACCAAGTATGCGTTTGGCCAGTAACCAAGTAAGCGTTTGGCCAGTAACCAAGTAAGCGTTGGGCCAGTAACCAAGTAAGCGTTTGGCCAGTAACCAAGTAAGCATTTGGCCAGTAACCAAGTAAGCGTTTGGCCAGTAACCAAGTAAGCGTTGGGCCAGTAACCAAGTAAGCGCTTGGCCAGTAACCAAGTAAGCGTTTGGCCAGTAACCAAGTAAGCGTTTGGCCAGTAACCAAGTAAGCGTTTGGCCAGTAACCAAGTAAGCGTTTGGCCAGTAACCAAGTAAGCGTTGGGCCAGTAACCAAGTAAGCGTTGGGCCAGTAACCAAGTAAGCGTTGGGCCAGTAACCAAGTAAGCGTTGGGCCAGTAACCAAGTAAGCGTTGGGCCAGTAACCAAGTAAGCGTTTGGCCAGTAACCAAGTAAGCGTTTGGCCAGTAACCAAGTAAGCGTTTGGCCAGTAACCAAGTAAGCGTTTGGCCAGTAACCAAGTAAGCGTTTGGCCAGTAACCAAGTAAGCGTTTGGCCAGTAACCAAGTAAGCGTTGGGCCAGTAACCAAGTAAGCGTTGGGCCAGTAACCAAGTAAGCGTTGGGCCAGTAACCAAGTAAGCGTTTGGCCAGTAACCAAGTAAGCGTTTGGCCAGTAACCAAGTAAGCGTTTGGCCAGTAACCAAGTAAGCGTTTGGCCAGTAACCAAGTAAGCGTTTGGCCAGTAACCAAGTAAGCGTTTGGCCAGTAACCAAGTAAGCGTTTGGCCAGTAACCAAGTATGCGTTTGGCCAGTAACCAAGTAAGCGTTTGGCCAGTAACCAAGTAAGCGTTTGGCCAGTAACCAAGTAAGCGTTTGGCCAGTAACCAAGTAAGCGTTTGGCCAGTAACCAAGTAAGCGTTGGGCCAGTAACCAAGTAAGCGTTGGGCCAGTAACCAAGTAAGCGTTGGGCCAGTAACCAAGTAAGCGTTGGGCCAGTAACCAAGTAAGCGTTGGGCCAGTAACCAAGTAAGCGTTTGGCCAGTAACCAAGTAAGCGTTTGGCCAGTAACCAAGTAAGCGTTTGGCCAGTAACCAAGTAAGCGTTTGGCCAGTAACCAAGTAAGCGTTGGGCCAGTAACCAAGTAAGCGTTGGGCCAGTAACCGAAAGGTTGCTAGTACAAATACCTGAGCCGACACGGTGAAAAATCTGTCTGTGCCCTTGAGCAAGACACTTAATCCTAATTTGCTCCTATGGCTGACCTTGTAAAACAACACATTTCACTGCACATATACGGTGTATGTGACAATTTAAAAAAATGCTTTAATAGCTCAATACGTAAAGCTAAAAGTTTACAATATGATTTAACTACAGTCACAATGTTCCTCTCATGACAACTGACCTGACTCTCTCATTACAACTGGCCTGACTCTCTCATTACAACTGGCCTGACTCTCTCATTACAACTGGCCTGACTCTCTCATTACAACTGGCCTGACTCTCATTACAACTGTCCTGACTCTCTCATTACAACTGGCCTGACTCTCTCATTACAACTGGCCTGACTCTCTCATTACAACTGGCCTGACTCTCTCATTACAACTGGCCTGACTCTCTCATTACAACTGGCCTGACTCTCTCATTACAACTGGCCTGACTCTCTCATTACAACTGGCCTGACTCTCTCATTACAACTGGCCTGACTCTCTCATTACAACTGGCCTGACTCTCTCATTACAACTGGCCTGACTCTCTCATTACAACTGACCTGACTCTCTCATTACAACTGACCTGAGTCTCTCATTACAACTGACCTGAGTCTCTCATTACAACTGGCCTGACTCTTTCTTATTCGCCACTACTATTAGCGAGCGTATCAACCTACGGCAAGCCCAGGTGGACAAGCTGTACGCAGGGCTGAAAGACCTGGCTGAGGAGCGTCGTGGGCGTCTCCAGGAGAGGCTGAGGCTGACCCAGCTGAAGAGAGAGGTGGACGACCTGGAGCAGTGGATCGCTGAGAGGGAGGTGGTGGCTGGATCCCATGAGCTGGGACAGGACTATGAACATGTCACAGTGAGTAACAATTTTCTACTGTAGTTACTCTGCAGACTATCAGTGACATTTCAACTATCTACTAACCCTAGCCCTAACCCTGAACTTAACCTTTATCCTAACCCCAGCACTAACCTTAACCCTTATTCTAAACCTAACTGTAACCTTAGCAAGCAGTTGCTTATCAACAGATAGTTTGTTAGTATGACCATCTGTAGAGCATCAATTACTGACCTTCAATTACTTAGTAACCCACAAACAAACACACACTTAGGAACACAACTCACACAGGCACTGATTTCTCACCAACAACACTTTGTTCTTTGTCAGTATGATGTTCAACCATATGTAATCCCTCTCTCTCCTTAGATGCTGCTGGACAAGTCAGTATGATGTTCAACCATATGTAATCCCTCTCTCTCCTTAGATGCTGCTGGACAAGTCAGTATGATGTTCAACCATATGTAATCCCTCTCTCTCCTTAGATGCTGCTGGACAAGTCAGTATGATGTTCAACCATATGTAATCCCTCTCTCTCCTTAGATGCTGCTGGACAAGTCAGTATGATGTTCAACCATATGTAATCCCTCTCTCTTTAGTTGCTGCTGGACAAGTCAGAATGATGTTCAACCATATGTAATCCCTCTCTCTCTTAGATGCTGCTGGACAAGTCAGTATGATGTTCAACCATATGTAATCCCTCTCTCTCTTAGATGCTGCTGGACAAGTCAGTATGATGTTCAACCATATGTAATCCCTCTCTCTCCTTAGATGCTGCTGGACAAGTCAGTATGATGTTCAACCATATGTAATCCCTCTCTCTCTTTAGATGCTGCGGGACAAGTTCCGGGAGTTTGCTCGGGACACTAGCACCATTGGCCAGGAGCGCGTGGACGCCGTTAACGGTCAGGCCGATGACCTCATCGAGTCGGGTCACCCTGAGAACGCCAGCGTGGCAGAGTGGAAGGACGGGCTGAACGAGGCGTGGGCCGACCTGCTGGAGCTGATCGACACGCGCACCCAGATGCTGGCCGCCTCCTACGAGCTGCACCGCTTCCACCAGGACGCCCGCGAGGCCATGGGGAGGGTCCGGGAGAAGAAGGAGGCGCTGCCCTCTGACCTGGGCCGTGACCTCAACACCGTCCAGCACCTCCACCGACAGCACAATGCCTATGAGCACGACATCCAGGCCCTCAGTGGACAGGTAGCCTGCTGCTTTTAACTGTTGACTGCACCATGAATTTCCCTTCAGGGACAATAAAGAAGTTGCATTAAATTAATTTGGCACCATACAACGGGAGTACAGGGATACTTACAGGAACACCAGTCATTACACACACTCTGAACACACTAAAATATTAGATTTAATGCAGACACTACGTGATATTAGCAATTTGTCAGAGCAAAAGGTTAATGGTTTATAAGCTCCCGTCTGCCCCGTCCCTCTCCATCCCCAGGTGAACCAGGTGCAGGACGACGCAGCACGGCTGCAGAAGGCCTACGCTGGGGAGAAGGCTGAGGAGATCCACCGGAGTGAGCACTCTGTCACTGAGGCCTGGGAGGATCTGCTGGGGGCCGGCCAGGCTCGCCGACACCTCCTGCTGGACACCGTGGAGAAGTTCCGCTTCTTCAACATGGTGCGTGACCTCATGCTGTGGATGGACGGGGTCAACCTGCAGATCGACGCCCACGACAGCCCCAGGTCAGACCTGATCATCTTTCTGTTGTGTGTCATTGTTGTTCTCCAATGTTAGTTTTATTAAGGTCAATGGTTAGGGTCCCAATTTAAAATCCCTTTCACCAATGTATTCCGCTCCCCGCCCCACCCTCCCATCCTCTCTCTCTCTCAGGGACGTGTCCTCAGCAGGGCTGGTCATAGCCAACCATCAGGACATCAAGTCTGAGATCGAGACCCGGGCAGACAGCTTCACAGCCTGCAATGAGATGGGACACTCTCTCATCAACAACAACCACTATGCAGCTGATGAGGTATGGGCCTGGGCATGTCACTGTTACACCACATACAGTACAGTACAGTACACACTCCCGTCAATTCACACACACTAGTATGTAGTCAAGTCATCCTTTTGTCACCAAGATGGCATAGTAGTCAGACGTCCTTTGTCCTCGTCTTGTCGTGTCCCGTGTATATATATATATATATATTTACAACTTTCTTCACATACCTTTTTATATATATTTTTTCCTTTCCATAAACTCATCTTCAAAACACTCTCCTGCAACCCGCCTCACCAATTTATATATATGTAAAAAAATATATATATATTATTTACCTCATCTGTAATCTTCCATAGAAGCTAACCAGAAGCTTGCCAGAAGCTAGCCTGAAGCTAACCAGAAGCTAGTTAGCTTCTTTACTGGCTAATCGTTAGTATTCAGCTAACCACGGTTTGTGGTCATCAGCTATCCTTTAGCTCGAAAATCTATCACCAGTTTTATACGGCGCGGCTCGGACCAGAACATACCGGACCTATTTTTCTCTCCATGTCCCCGGATTTCAACCGCAAGCTCTGGACATTTATACCTGGATCTTGCAGCTAGCTAGCTGCTATCCGTGTGACTATCGGCTTACGTCGATTCCGGAGCAAACATCAATTATTCCAGAGCTAGCCAGCTGAAGAGTTCCATCAGTCACTCCTGGTCCTTCAAAACTGGACTACCGATGTTATCTGCCCGAGGGAGTTATCCAGCTGGCTCCTCCGTCGCGACGTTACTTGAACGCCCATCTGCGGTCCGCTAATCGTTAGCTGTCTTATCGGCTGCTATCTGAATAGACCTATCGGACATTTTTTTTTCTTTTTTCTTGGGCCTCTATAACTATATCTATTTTTTTGCGAATTGGATTGATCCCCTCTACCACACGGTACCCCACTAATCCTACCGACGGAAACGCACGAGGTGGCTAAAAACAGACCATCCTCTGCCAGCTTGCTACCGATGGCCTGGCTAGCTGTCTGAATCGCTGTGACCCCAACCAACCTCACTACTCACTGGACCCTTTTGATCACTCGACTAAGCATGCCTCTCCTTAATGTCAATATGCCTGGTCCATTGCTGTTCTGGTTAGTGTTTATTGGCTTATTTCACTGTAGAGCCTCTAGTCCTGCTCACTATACCTTATCCAACCTATTAGTTCCACCACCCACACATGCGATGACATCTCCTGGTTTCAATGATAATTCTAGAGACAATATCTCTCTCATTATCACTCAATACCTAGGTTTACCTCCACTGTATTCACATCCTACCATACCTTTGTCTGTACATTATACCTTGAAGCTATTTTATCGCCCCCAGAAACCTCCTTTTACTCTCTGTTCCAGACGACCAATTCTCATTGCTTTTAGCCGTACCCTTATCCTACTCCTCCTCTTTTCCTCTGGTGATGTAGAGGTGAATCCAGGCCCTGCAGTGCCTAGCTCCACTCCTATTCCCCAGGCGCTCTCTTTTGATGACTTCTGTAACCGTAATAGCCCTGGTTTCATGCATGTTAATATTAGAAGCCTCCTTCCTAAGTTTGTTCTATTCACTGCTTTAGCACACTCTGCCAACCCGGATGTTCTAGCTGTGTCTGAATCCTGGCTTAGGAAGACCACCAAAAATTCAGACATTTTAATTCCAAACTACAACATTTTCAGACAAGATAGAACTGCCAAAGTGGGCGGTGTTGCAATCTACTGCAAAGATAGCCTGCAGAGTTCTGTCCTACTATCCAGGTCTGTACCCAAACAATTTGAACTTCTACTTTTAAAAATCCACCTCTCTAAAAACAAGTCTCTCACCGTTGCCGCCTGCTATAGACCACCCTCTGCCCTCAGCTGAGCTCTGGACACCATATGTGAACTGATTTCCCCCCCATCTATCTTCAGAGCTCGTGCTGCTAGGCGACCTAAACTGGAACATGCTTAACACCCCAGCCATCCTACAATCTAAGCTTGATGTCCTCAATCTCACACAAATTATCAATGAACCTACCAGGTACCTCCCCAAAGCCGTAAACACGGGCACCCTCATAGATATCATCCTAACCAACTTGCCCTCTAAATACACCTCTGCTGTCTTCAACCAAGATCTCAGCGATCACTGCCTCATTGCATGCATCCGTAATGGGTCAGCGGTCAAACGACCTCCACTCATCACTGTCAAACGCTCCCTGAAACACTTCAGGGAGGAGGCCTTTCTAATCGACCTGGCCGGGGTATCCTGGAAGGATATTGATCTCATCCCGTCAGTAGAGGATGCCTGGTTATTTTTTTTAAATGCCTTCCTAACCATCTTAAATAAGCATGCCCCATTCAATAAATTTAGAACCAGGAACAGATATAGCCCTTGGTTCTCCCCAGACCTGACTGCCCTTACCCAACACAAAACATCCTATGGCGTTCTGCATTAGCATCAAACAGCCCCCGTGATATGCAGCTTTTCAGGGAAGCTAGAAACCATTATACACAGGCAGTTAGAAAAGCCAAGGCTAGCTTTTTCAAGCAGATATTTGCTTCCTGCAACACTAACTCAAAAACGTTCTGGGACACTGTAAAGTCCATGGAGAATAAGAACACCTCCTCCCAGCTGCCCACTGCACTGAAGATAGGAAACACTGTCACCACTGATAAATCCACTATAATTGAGAATTTCAATAAGCATTTTTCTACGGCTGGCCATGCTTTCCACCAGGCTACCCCTACCCTGGTCAACAGCACTGCACCCCCCCACAGCAACTTGCCCAAGCCTTCCCCATTTCTCCTTCTCCCAAATCCAGTCAGCTGATGTTCTGAAAGAGCTGCAAAATCTGCACCCTACAAATCAGCCGGGCTAGACAATCTGGACCCTTTCTTTCTAAAATGATCTGCCGAAATTGTAGCCACCCCTATTACTAGCCTGTTCAACCTCTCTTTCGTGTCGTCTGAGATTCCCAAAGATTGGAAAGCAGCTGCGGTCTTCCCCCTCTTCAAAGGGGGGGACACTCTTGCTACAGACCTATATCTATCCTACCCTGCCTTTCTAAGGTCTTCAAATCCCATTTCGAATCTCACCATACCCTCTCTGCTATGCAATCTGGTTTCAGAGCTGGTCATGGGTGCACCTCAGCCACGCTCAAGGTCCTAAACGATATCTTAACCGCCATCGATAAGAAACATTACTGTGCAGCCGTATTCATTGATCTGGCCAAGTCTTTCGACTCTGTCAATCATCACATCCTCATCGGCAGACTCGACAGCCTTGGTTTCTCAAATGATTGCCTCGTCTGGTTCACCAACTACTTCTCTGATAGAGTTCAGTGTGTCAAATCGGAGGGTCTGCTGTCTGGACCTCTGGCAGTCTCTATGGGGGTGCCACAGGGTTCAATTGTTGGACTGACTCTCTTCTCTGTATACATCAATGATGTCGCTCTTGCTGCTGGTGAGTCTCTGACACACCTCTACACAGACGACACCATTCTGTATACTTCTGGCCCTTCTGTGTTAACTGTGTTAACAACCCTCCAGGCAAGCTTCAATGCCATACAACTCTCCTTCCGTGGCCTCCAATTGCTCTTAAATACAAGTAAAACTAAATGCATGCTCTTCAACCAATCACTGCCTGCACCTGCCCGCCTGTCCAACATCAATACTCTGGACGGCTCTGACTTAGAATAGGTGGACAACTACAAATACCTAGGTATCTGGTTAGACTGAACTCTCCTTCCAGACTCACAATAAGCATCTCCAATCCAAAATTACATCTAGAATTGACTTCCAATTTCGTAACAAAGCATCCTTCACTCATGCTGCCAAACATACCCTTGTAAAACTGACCATCCTACCAATCCTCGACTTCAGCGATGTCATTTACAAAATAGCCTCCAATACCCTACTCAACAAATTGGATGCAGTCTATCACATTGCCATCCGTTTTGTCACCAAAGCCCCATATACTACCCACCATTGCGAGCTGTACGCTCTCGTTGGCTGGCCCTCGCTTCATACTCGTCGCCAAACCCACTGGCTTCATGTCATCTACAAGACCCTGCTAGGTAAAGTCCCCCCTTATCTCGGCTCGCTGGTCACCATAGCATCACCCACCTGTAGCACGCGCTCCAGCAGAAACCAATTCTTTCATTGGCCGCCTCTCCTTACAGTTCTCTGCTGCCAATGACTGGAACAAACTACAAAAATCTCTGAAACTGGAAACACTTATCTCCCTCACTAGCTTTAAGCACCAGCTGTCAGAGCAGCTAACAGATTACTGCACCTGTACATAGTCCACCTATAATTTAGCCCAAACAACTACCTCTTTCCCTACTGTATTTATTTTATTTTATTTATTTTGCTCCTTTGCACCCCATTATTTTTATTTCTACTTTGCACATTCTTCCATTGCAAATCTACCATTCGAGTGTTTTACTTGCTATATTGTATTTACTTTGCCACCATGGCCTTTTTGCCTTTACCTCCCTTATCTCACCTCATTTGCTCACATCGTATATAGACTTGTTTCTACTGTATTATTGACTGTATGTTTGTTTTACTCCATGTGTAACTCTGTGTCGTTGTATGTGTCGAACTGCTTTGCTTTATCTTGGCCAGGTCCCAATTGTAAATGAGAAGTTGTTCTCAACTTGTCTACCTGGTTAAATAAAGGTGAAATAAATATTAAACAAATAAAAAAGGGATTAGGACAAAATCCAATGTCAAAGGTGTGTTTATGCAATGTGTGAGTGAGGTTTGTATTGTGCAGTTTGTTCATGTGGTGTTATTGATCTGCCTCAATTCAGATCCGGGAGAAACTGGACCAGCTCCAAGGCAAGAGGGACGAGATCAACAACAAATGGCAGGACAAGATGGACCACCTTCAGATTGGTATGTGTACTTCAGGCTGTGGTGGTGGTGTTTCTTCATTTGTTTGTGTTTGTAATACATTTGAAATGTTTTAATTTTAGTAATTTAGCAGATGCGACTTACAAGTGTGTGTGCGCGCGTTTTAGCGCGCGTGTGTTAGTGCTTGTGTGTTCAGGTGTGTTTTAGCATGTGTGTTTGGGTGTGTGTTTGTATGTTTGTGTTTCAGCTGTGTTTGTGGGGAGGGAGGGGTCCTTTCATGGTTACTCATTTTTTTTCTCCTGTCCCTCTGTCTCAGTTCTGGAGGTGCTGCAGTTTGGCCGGGATGCATATGTGGCAGAGACATGGCTGGCAGGCCAGGAGCCCCTGGTTCGAGGGGCCGAGCTGGGCTCTAACGTGGATGAGGTGGAGAGCCTGATCAAACGCCACGAGGCCTTTGAGAAGCTAGCCGCCGGCTGGGAGGAGCGCTTCACCCTGCTGGAGAAACTCACTACGGTGAGAGGAGGGCAAAGGGGTGGGGGCAGGACTGGAGGGAGGAGGGGGACAGGAGGGAGGAGGGGGACAGGGGGCAGGACTGGAGGGAGGAGGGGGACAGGAGGGAGGAGGGGGACAGGGGGCAGGACTGGAGGGAGGAGGGGGACAAGGGGCAGGAGAAAATGGGTCAAGGTTAATTAAGAGGTGGTAAATTGGATGATGGTGGACCAGGGCAGGAGTTGGGAGGATTCATGTGCTTGGCATTGTTAGGAAGGTAGGGTAGTGTCTCTAACCTGGGCTTCTCTTTTAGCTAGAGGAGCAGGAGATCCAGAGGCAGAGAGAGGAGGAGGAGCGGGCGAGGCGACCTCCCACACCACCACCTACAGAAGAGGTGGCCCCGTCTGAGGCTGAAACACATGATGCCAGGTAAGACTAGAGGAACTCCTAGTAACCAGAGATATTTGATGTTTTTTTTTCCTTCATATTTTCCCGCTAGATGTCGTTCTCACTCCCTTTCCTCCTCCTGTGTAACCCAGGACCAGCCTGGACCAGACCACACTGAACCAGTCAGTATCAGTGAATGGAATCCACAGCGACCAGGACACCTCACAGGTGAAAGAGGACATTGCGAGACAGAATATCCATATTGAGTCAAATCTAGACAAAGATTCTTACCTCCTGTTTAATATACTCAAATTAAACAATTTAAAAGCCCCCCATTAAACTTCATATTTAAATATTCCAGATTTTCACCACATTATACAGTGCATTCGGAAAGTATTCCGACCCCTTCCCTTTTTCCATGATTTGTTACATTACAGCCTAATTCTAAAATGGATTTAATTTTAAAAAATGTCCTTATCAGTCTACACACAATATCCCATAATGACAAAGCGAAAACAGTTTTTTAACATTTTTGCAAATGTATAAAAAAAACTGAAATACATTATTTACATAAGTATTCAGACCCTTTGCTATGAGACTCAAAATTGAGCTCAGGTGCATCCTGTTTCCATTGATCATCCTTGAGATGTTTCCTCAACTTGATTGGAGTCCACCTGTGGTAAATTCAATTGATTGGACATGATTTGGAAAGGCACACATCTGTCTATATAAGGTCCCACAGTTGACAGTGCATGTCAGAGCAAAAACCAAGCCATGAGGTCGTAGGAATTGTCCTTTGAGCTCTGAGAGATTGTGTCGAGGCACAGATCTGGGGAAGGGTACAAAACATTTCTGCAGCATTGAAGGTCCCCAAGGACACAGTGACCTCCATCGTTCTTAAATGGAAGAAGATTAGAACCACCAAGACTATTCCTAGAGCTGGCCGCCCGGCCAAACTGAGCAATCAGGGGTGAAGGGTCTTGGTCAAGGAGGTGACCAAGAACCCGATGATCAGTCTGACAGGGCTCCAGAGTTCCTCTGTGGAGATGAGCGAACCTTCCAGAAGGACAACCATCTCTGCAGCACTCCACCAATCAGGCCTTTATGGTAGAGTGGCCAGACGGAAGGAACTCCTCAGTAAAAGGCACATGGCAGCCCGCTTGGAGTTTGCCAAAAAGCACCTAAAGGACTCTCAGACCCTGAGAAACAAGATTCTCTGGTCTCATGCTGTGGTAATGTTTTTAGAGGGAAAGATGAACGGAAAGATGAACAGAGTAAAGTACAGAGAGATCCTTGATGGAAACCTGCTCCAGAGCATTCAGGACATCAGACTGGGGAGAAGGTTCACCTTCCAACAGGACAACGACTATAAGCACTCAGCCAAGACAACGCAGGAGTGGCTTCGGGACAAGTTTCTGAATGTCCTTGAGTGACCCGGCCAGAGCCCTGACTTGAGCCCGATCTAACATGTCTGGAGAGACCTGAAAATAGCTGTGCAGCGACTCTCCCCATCCAACCTCACAGAGCTTGAGAGGATCTGCAGAGAAGAATGGAGAAACTCTCCAAATACAGGTGTGCCAAGCTTGTAGCATCATACCCAAGAAGACTCCAGGCTGTAATCGCTGCCAAGGGTGCTTCAACAAAGTACTGAGTAAAGGGTCTGAATACTTATGGAAATGTGATATTTAAGTTGTTTTATTTTAATACATTTGCAAACATTTTTTTTTAAAACCGTTTTTGCTTTGTCATTATGGGGTATTCAGTGTAGGTTGATGTGGGAAAAAACAATTTAATCCATTTTAGAATAAGGCTGTAACATAATAAAATGTGGAAAAATTCAAGGGGTCTGAATTCTTTCCGAATGCACTGTAAGTCCATAAAGTGTTGTTTTATGTCTTGTTCCTCTTCGTGTTGTCTTGTCCATATGTTTTGAGGAGATTTGAATGAAATAATTTTTGTTATGTTCTATGTGTGAGAGAATGTATTTAGTATAACTCATGTGGATAACTGGATTCAAACCTTTAAGTATACAGTACCAGTCAAAAGGTTTGGCCACACCTACTCAGTCAAGGGTTTTTCTTAATTTTTTACTTTTTTCTACATTGTAGAATAATAGTGAAAACATCAAAACTATGAAATAACATATGGAATCATGTAGTAACCCAAAAAATATTTGAGATTTCTCAAAATATCTGACCTTTGCCTTGATGACAGCATTGCACACACTTGGCATTCTCTCAACCAGCTTCATGAGGTAGTCACCTGGAATGCATTTCAATTAACAGGTGTGCCTCTTTAAAAGTTAATTTGTGCAATTTCTTTCCTTACCTATGAGGTGTCCGCATTTCTTAATGCGTTTGAGCCAATCAGTTGTGTTGTGACAAGGTAGGGGTGGTATACAGAAGATAGTCCTATTTGGTAAAAGACCAAGTCCATATTATGGCAAGAACAGCTCAAATAAGCAAAGAGAAATGACAGTCCATCATTACTTTAAGACATGAAGGTCAGTCAATCTGGAAAATGTGCTGTTACAAAAACCATTGTTGGGGTTCGTTCCTTGTTCCTTGTCAATCATTTGCTTATTAGGGAAATTAGCATTCAGACAATATCTTTAAGTAAATCAATTATTCACTTATTAATGCATTTGCAGACAGAGATTTACAACAGGAACATAGCATGCATGTTTCCCAGTAAGTTCTGCAAAATAGTAAAGGGTCCAAGTTATTTTATTAAGCCCGAAGTCCAGCCTTAGTGATGTCACTGCCTACGTCATTACCTTCGACTCATGAGACCAAGCCCATGCCTACACAGCTATACAAACAAGAGTTGCAGTTTTATCTAAAGGCTCAGCAGTGAACGTCCACTACCCAAGTTGATATATAGTGGAATGTCTGACTAGTCTCTTATCTCTTTCACTCCCCTCATTCTCACAGACACCCTGTTTTGACTGCCATAACTCACACATCTCTCAGACCGTTTCTTTATAAGAGGCAGAGACTAGGAAATAACTGTGGAGCAATATTAAACCTTATAATGCATATATATATTGTTAAATCTGTAGTCTAGGACCCTATAAATGTAAAGAGGGAGGGGTCTTATAACCCTGTCCCTTCTATTAGTACCACATAAGCATAATCAGTTATTATAATGCATCAAACAATTGGTAGAGCCCCTCTCATGACCCCAAGGTGAACCCAACACCATCAAGCGCTATGGTGAAACTGGCTCTTATGAGGACCACCACATAAAAGGAAGACCCAGAGTTACCTCTGCTGCAGAGGATAAGAGACCCAGAGTTACCAGAGACCCAGAGTTACCAGCCTCAGAAATTGCAGCCCAAATAAATGCATCACAGAGTTCAAGTAACAGACACATCTCAACATCAACTGTTCATAGGAGACTGTGCGAATCAGGCCTTCGTGGTCGAATTTCTGCAAAGAAACCACTACTTAAGGACACCAATAATTATGGACACCAATAAGAAGAAGAGAATTGCATGGGCCAAGAAACACGAGCAATGGACATTAGACCCCTGGAAATCTGTCCTTTGGTCTGATGAGTCCAAATTAGACTTTTGGTTCGAACCGCAATGTCTCAGAGACGCAGAGTAGGCGGACGGATGATCTCCGCAGGTGTGGTTCCCACCATGAAGCATGGAGGAGGAGGTGTGATGTGTGGGGGTGCTTTGCTGGTGACACTGTCACCAATTTTATTCATAATTCAAGGCACAACTTAACCAGCATGGCTACCACAGCATTCTGCAGCGATACACCATCCCATTTGGTTTGCGCTTAGTGGGACTATAATTTGTTTTTCAACAGGACAATGACCCAACGCACCTTCAGGCTGTGTAAGGAAAAGCAGACAACAAGTGTTCAGCATATGTGGGAACTCCTTCAAGACTGTTGGAAAAGCAATCCAGGTGAAGCTGGTTTAGAGAATGCCAAGAGTGAGCAAAGCTGTCGTTAAGGGAAAGGGTGGCTACTTTGAAGAATCGCAAATATAAAATATATTTTGATTTGTTTAACACATTTTTTGGTTACTACATGACTCCATATGTGTTATTTCATAGTTTTGATGTTATTCTACAATGTAGAAAATTGTAAAAATCAAGCAAAACCTTTTGAATGAGTAGCTGTGTCCAAATTTTTGACTGGTACTGTACGTTAGACGTGAGTAACTGTTTGTCTATTTATGATATAAGTGTGCGTCAAATTGTAATATCTATTTGTGTGTGTATGTGTGTGTGTCAAGGTCTCTTTCAAACACGTTAGCATAGTGTAGCATGCTATTTTCAAGCACAAGGACTTCTTAACAATGTCTTGTTGCATCTTTACCTGCAGTCTTTATCAGTATCATCAGTGTCAGTGGGAAAGAAAGAGAAATGTGAACCTGTCTCTAAACCTGTGTCTAAGCCAAAGCATCCGCCGCGTGTGAGTACCTATCCTAGCCAAGCTTCCTCATCCCCCCCCCATCACTGCCCTCACTCAGCTCCTGGTCTACTGCAGTACCTCAGCATGGCCGAATAGAGGGCGCCATCAGTCTGTCACTGCTGTACCATTTTGCTTTATTTGATTGAGGGAAAGCACACAGTCCCATTGATGTTCAGGCTTCCATGCCTTACACAGATTACAATAATGATGTCATTATGTCTCAATGAAGGAATCTTGGGCTCTCAAGCCTTTCTGGGTGCTGTTCCATTTGTGCCCATCTTCAAAAGGACCAGGACATGAGTGTTTGTAAGAGCAGTTAGTTGCTGTAGTAGTTTCAGCACCAAGCTATTGTTAGTACGATGTGAGTGTTGTCCTAAATGGGAAGCCATAGCTGTCTCCTACATAACAGGTCCTTGGGTGGTGTGGGCCTAGCTTGGGTAGGTGGTTTTGAAAGCGGTGTTAGTAGGAAAATGTTTTTTGACGAGAGGAAATGTTGATTTCCTTTCAAAATGAATTTGATGTTGTGTGCCAGGAAACGAAGATAACAATGCCACACCCCCTTTAAGCATATCATAGCAACAGCATTGGAACACGTTGTGCTGCCTTTGTCATGTTCCAAGTCTGGATTGTAAAAATGTAAACATATATTTCAACATTTTTCTCAGTTGCCCTGTAAGGCAGGATATGACGTCCAGATGAAGGTTGACCCTCCATCTGTGGGCTTGTAGCTGTTCTGTTCTCCATGTGTCTGTTGGTGTGTTTCTGTGTCAGTCTTTGTGTAGTCCTGTATGTTTTCTACACCATGTTCAAAGCTACCATATCATATGAATATGGCCATTTTGCTGGTGTCCCTAAAGCATTGATAATTTTGTCAACTTCAGACCGACAGTCAATGGACTGGACTTACAGGCTTATAGTTTGGAATGGTTTTGTTCTGACTGCCGTGTGTTTTCCATCTTGGACAACAGGGTTCTGACTCTGACTCTGTGAATGGTCCGGGGAGAGACAGCGGGCTGGCGTCTTCACGCCTCGACCCGTCTGCCACGCTACCCAGCAAGAGAGCTGACCCTGGCACAGATGCCATGGAGGGCATGCTCTACCGCAAGCAGGAGATGGAGTCCCACGCCAAGAAGGCAGCTAGCAGGTAAGACATCAGGAGGGAGATGGGGCAGGGGGCATGGAGGGCCGTCTTGGAGGGAGAGTGAGAGTTCCCTGAAGGGTAAATGGAGAGCCCTAGTTCTGTTCTGTTGAAGGATGGGATTAATTTAAGCAAATGCAATATCAATTTAAGATTAAGTTAAATTTAAATAGAATTTATGAAATGTACATGCTTTTGTTTCAGAAAATTACATTTTGTATGTGGTGTGTCGCCATGAACTCTTTGGTGATGTCCCTAACCTTTTCAGGCGCATGCCTGCATGCCTTCCGCCAACAGCTTCTCTCTCTCTTCCCATAGGTCCTGGCAGAATGTGTACTGTGTTCTGCGTAAGGGCAGCCTTGGCTTCTACAAGGACCAGAAGAGCGCCTCCAGCGGGATCCCCTACCACGGAGAAGTCCCTATCAGCCTGGGAGAGGCTGTGTGTGAGGTGGCACACGACTACAAGAAGAGGAAACACGTCTTCAAGTTACGGTGAGAGGAGAGGGAGGGGGAACTGGACGGTTTGAATAGAGAATATTCTTGTTAACTTAACTTAAAAGCAAGGGAGTGTGATATGCATCTATACTGACCCAAGTTTTCTGTTCCACATTGTGTGTCTGCAGGCTAGGGGACGGTAAGGAGTTCCTGTTCCAAGCTAAAGATGAGGTGAGTGTCACATTTCAAACCAAACAAGATTCTGAACCTCCTCTGATGTATGTGGTCTACTGAGGACTAACCCTGTGTTGTCTGTCCCAGACGGAGATGGCCTCGTGGATCCACTCCATTCATAGCTCCATCCCAGCAGGGGGGTCAGGAGACCACTCCCCCAGAGGCCCCAGGGCCCTGAACCGAGCCATGACTATGCCCCCCATCTCCCCCAGCTCAGCAGACGCTGCCGGAGTCACCATGCGCAACAAGGAGGGCAAGGAGAGGGACCGTGAGAAGAGGTTCAGCTTCTTTGGAAAGAAGAAATAAAACATTTGTAAAACAACAACATCAAGGAAAATTATATTCCTCAAAATTCCAACAAACTGAAACGGGCAGAAATGAAAGCACTCTTGTCGCATAAACACATCGCTGTCGGCCGGGGTCCTGAGGGGTTTGTCTAATTTCTGGCTCACACAGAGCTTGCTCTTTCTCGCTCTCTCCTTTCTGTTTTCATTTGTCATCTCTTTCTCTTTTATATCTCTCTTTCCTTCTCCATCTCTCACATTTGGCTTCATCCTACCAATGTAAGCCCTTGTCCATAGCTTTAGTTGCATTTTCAGCCGATACGCAGGGTTTGTTGATCAGAGTCACTAATAAGAACTCTCTTTGGCCTCATCATCGGGGGAAACCAAGGGGTTTGTTGGGAGAGGAGAGGGCAGGGGGTAGTTAGCATTAGAACCGAGAGGCTAAGAGGACCCTCAAAGTAAATTCTCTTTCATTCACCCACACTGGATCATTTGTTGGTTTAAATTAGTCCTGGCTCAACCAATCTTTAGACAAGCAAAATACTTTAATGCTGTTTTACCAATAACAGAGAAACTGTTGTAAAGAGTGCTGTCCCCAGGTCCCCTCTTCCAGTCTCCTTTTCTCTATCGTGCTCCTTGGGAAGCCCCATATCTTTTATTTTTTTGGTATTGGTGTTATTATTATTTATCTTTTTGCTGTTGCAGGTTTTGAGGGGGAAAATTAAAATAAATAATTGAAAGAGTATGTCAGTAGATTTCTTGAGTCATGTTGCAGAGCAAAACAAGAGTTTGATCTACGGGACCATGTTGGTCTTGTTTCTTTTGTTGAGGAAAGACCGTTATTGAGGTGTTTAAAAAAATGAAGCTCGGTAACTTTTAGCAGTGTGCAGTAAGTGATTTTCACCAGTGGGAAATTATATATATTTAAAGTGGTTTTATTTTAACTTGGATCTTGCCTGTATTTGATTTTGTTCTTCTGAGGGATTATTTCTGATTTTGAATTGTGTTGTTTCTATTCAAACCAGAGAGTTTGTTTTCTAGTAAGGGTGAGAGTGGGAGTTATGGTGATATGGGTTTTGCATGTGTTTTTTTTTTTTGTTATTCTAAATCCGAAGCGTCCAGTTGGATGCTGCTTTTCTGACTTAACATACACACACACCATATATACACACACACACCATATATACACACACACACGCTCAAAGAAGTTGTTGGGATGGCTTTCTTTAAGGATTCTTGTTTGTTTTTTTGGTTTGAATATGTAGATGACAATGCTAATTAATGAAACATTCCTCCTAGATGATTTTCAGACTTCACATACTTCCTCCTGATCCCTCTGTTGTTTTGTAATGGGATGGCTGGGGCAGGTTAACACTGTTGGTTACCACTGCCATTGCCAAACACTAGTGAGGATTGTAAGCAGAAGCACATCAATGTGGCATAGGGTTGCGGAGGTTGTCTAGTAGGAAGAGGAGGGTTCATTTCAGATGGGGTAGGGTTGGACGCTGAGGGCTGAGATTCCTTCTATTTGAATAGTGCTTAATCACAAAGGAGGCTTTATCGATCACAAAACAAATCTCAGAAGAATGTTTAATATGTGCCCCTTGGCATTGACTCCGTGTATGTATATGGATTCTGTACCCAGGTTCCATTGAGCGTATATGGACAGGCTCACCCGAATCAGCGGTTGAAGCAAGTGAAATGCTAGCATAGCTGTGTTGGATTGGAAGAGGCGTAACCATGGAGCGCTTTCCTCACTTGATGGTGACCGAGAGAATAGTCTTAAATTGTTTTTCTGGAGGGCTTTGAGCTCCTCCATATGTGGCATGACTTCATTATAGGATTGTACTTGTATGTGTCTCGTTGTTGTTGCCAATTCTCTTCTACTTTGATGTTATTGGTACATGAGATTCACCCGTAAGCGATGTACAGCATGGCATGATACCATGAAGCCCATGCTGTGGAAGGTGGTGTATTACACCAGAATGCCCAGGTGTATCATTAGTACCCCTCCAGCAGTTTGGAAAGAATTCACATTGGGCAAAAAGAAAATGATTAAATTCTATCAAATAATAGTAAAGTAAAGAGGACATTGATAGCGACGTCGGGTCCTGGCACAGTGAGTGATTTATTTTAGTGTCTGAGATGAGTGGAAGGTTTCTGTACAAGAAACTGCTCAAAGCACAGAAAAATCCACATTTCTTGTAGCCAATGGTATCTGTTACTCGGTGGTAGGCTTATCTGGGGCAAGGGTGTGGCATATCAAAGCCCAGTTAGGTTATTGTTTGACTGAGATGGCTCACCCTAAACCAGAGAGGGAAAGAACCACAGTGAATACATGTCAGAAATGTGCAGCTTTTCAACAGGCAAGACTATTGGACTATTGCCATTTCAGTTCATATGATTTGGGGTAAATAAGCAGCAGTAGAGCCATACAAGAGGCTGTAGACTACTTGGTCTGCCTTGGTTTGTATCCCAGCTGTGAGCCTAAGATCTTGATCTCAGCCTAATGTACTGAGCTGACCCTCGGCTCCCTAGTCACAGTTCGAACCCCACTGACCTGTTAAATGAGACAACAAAGTCTGCGATGCTCAAGAGTAGAGCTGAGTGAGCCTCGCTCTGTGGTATTCACTGTGAAAAACGACTATCGGGCAGTTGGTGCCAGATCGGCCATAGCACTTCTAAAAGTAGCTTGTGTTGCCCCCTACTGGCTGAACTGCTCCCACAGTGACCCAGTTCAAGTCCCAGGCAGGTTATACACAGACATGAGCAAGTTCCTCAGGCCCATTCTACTATGAATTCTTATTAATGTTAATGGCTTTTAAGATGGGTTGGACAAATTGGTCATGTGATGGACATACTTGGAGACACACTACCTCTCTCTTGCTTTCTCCTCTCTCTCTTACACTCTCTCACACTCTCACACATATCCACACACAGATATACCAAGGTGGAATGACCCTGGCCTTCCAGTCAAGCAGAAAGATGTGGAGCTGATTGTGATTTGGTGCCAGATTTGGGTTGATGTTGTGCAGTCTGTGTGCTACTGGTGAGTGTTGAGCGTAAAAGGATAGACTGTATTATTGATGGTTAAA